>NC_081246.1:195000-222500 GCF_902713425.1 Acipenser ruthenus
GCTTTACCAGACCTCTCTGTGCTTTACAATGCTTCCCTGTGCTTTACCACACCTCTCTGTGCTTTGCAATGCTTCCCTGTGCTTTACAATGCTTCCCTATGCTTTACCGGACCTCTCTGTGCTTTACAATGCTTCCCTATGCTTTACCAGACCTGTCTGTGCTTTACAATGCTTCCCTATGCTTTACCAGACCTCTCTGTGCTTTACAATGCTTCACTATGCTTTACCAGACCTCTCTGTGCTTTACAATGCTTCCCTATGCTTTACCAGACCTCTCTGTGCTTTACAATGCTTCCCTATGCTTTACCAGACCTCTGTGCTTTACAATGCCTCCCTATGCTTTACCAGACCTCTGTGCTTTACAATGCTTCCCTGTGCTTTACCAGACCTCTCTGTGCTTTACAATGCTTCCCTATGCTTTACCAGACCTCTCTGTGCTTTACAATGCTTCCCTATGCTTTACCAGACCTCTCTGTGCTTTACAATGCTTCCCTATGCTTTACCAGACCTCTCTGTGCTTTGCAATGCTTCCCTATGCTTTACCAGACCTCTCTGTGCTTTACAATGCTTCCCTGTGCTTTACCACACCTCTGTGCTTTACAATGCTTCCCTATGCTTTACCAGACCTCTCTGTGCTTTACAATGCTTCCCTGTGCTTTACCACACCTCTGTGCTTTACAATGCCTCCCTATGCTTTACCAGACCTCTCTGTGCTTTACAATGCTTCCCTGTGCTTTACCACACCTCTGTGCTTTACAATGCTTCCCTATGCTTTACCATGCTTTCATTGTGCTTTAAATGTGGGAAACTTTTTCTAAATGCCTATCATTGTAACTGAGTTTCTTTTAGTGTTAAATTTAGCAACATGTGAGCGTTTTAAAGTTTTGGATGAATGATGGAAATTGCGGAGTTGCAGAGTTCAGATTCAGCATTTATGAAATGCCATAGGGAACATGTGTTACCTATTCTGACCTTCGAGTGAATTCAGCGTGTGAATCTGGTTCCCCTCTTCAGAGAGAGGTCAGCCTGTCAGTCTCAGCAGCTGAAAAGAGACCCTTTTAACATTTAGAATGCTCCTGAGCGACTGGCAGATATTTGAGATCTTGTCATTAAAGCAGGGGGGACAGAGAGAGAGAGAGAGAGACCATCAACACCTTCTGATGAATGGTGCCTTTCAAACTGACCAGCTGGAAATCCTTTTTTAAAAGCAAGGTTATTAGACTGTGTGCGGTATATATGATATGTACAGTAGGGTGACCCTTTTTGTATAATGGCCACTTCACACCAGACTGCATGCGATTTATTTCATCGGGTGATACTTTGGCCGTGACATGACCATACGCACCTGAAACGACACAGACACGATGCGACAGATTGGAAAACTGCCAGATATAAAACTATTAAAAAGTGCTACTAGGGGCTCCCGAGTGGCGCATCCGGTAAAGGCGCTCCGCGTGGAGTGCAGGATGTGCTCTATAGTCTGGACGTCGCTGGTTCGAGTCCAGGCCATTCCACAGCCGACCGTGGACGGACGCTCCCAGGGGGCGGCACACAATTGGCCGAGCGTCGCCCGGGGGGAAGGAGGGTTTAGGTCGGCCAGGGTGTCCTCGGCTCACCGCGCACCAGCGACACCTTGTGCCAGTCCGGGTGCCTGTGGACTTGCCTGTAAGCTGCCCAGGGCTGCGTTGTTCTCCGACGCTGTAGCTCTGAGGCGGCTGCACGGTGAGTCTGCAGTGTGAAAAAAAGTGGTTGGCTGACGACACACGCTTTTTTGGATTGAGACACATGAACTATGCTTCAGTCCAGAATCAGCTGCCACAGTCCCTGAATAATGCGTGTAGGCCTGCAGGTGCTGTGTCAGGGTGAGAATACTGTATTTAATAAAAAAGAAAGTACAGCAGGAGAAACTTGCGCTAGTAGCATTAAAGGGATTAAAACTCTTTTACCTTTTTCAGGTTGTAGAACAATTTAATTTCTTGCTTCTCTATTGTTGCAGTTACGGTAATATTTTCTTAAAAGTACCAGGGATGTGTGTGTGTGTGTTTTTGTATTTTTTGATTTTTCATCATTGGAATTAGGCGTGGTGTTCCAGCACAGAAGAATCACCCTGATCTAGGTTTCAGAAATCAAAGAGATTATTGTTCTGTGTTGTAGGAACTATCGCAGGAGAGATCAGATCTAAACCTAGCCTCTGAAAATACACTCCTCCTGGATTTTGTTGTTCACTCCTGCTAAGTTTATATTACTATTATTATTATTTTTTTTTTTTTTTTCTTAGCAGACGCCCTTATCCAGGGCAACTTACAATTGTTAGAAGGGCAGCAGTGTGGAGTAGTGGTTAGGGCTCTGGACTCTTGACCGGAGGGGCGTGGGTTCAATCCCAGATAGGGGACACTGCAGCTGTACCCTTGAGCAAGGTACTTTACCTAGATTGCTCCAGTAAAAACCCAACTGTATAAATGGGTAATTGTATGTAAAAATAACATGATATCTTGCAACAATTATAAGTCGCCCTGGATGAGGATGTCTGCTAAGAAATAAATAAAAAAGATATAACAGCATAACAATATTTTTTGAGCCTCCCTCTCTGTTTTTGTTTCAAGAGCAACAGTATTGAGATTCACTGCACTACACAGTCGAGTTGCTACACCAGCTGCAGAATAAAACACATGGGTGCCATCTGGAGGACTAAATTGGAACGGCATGTTTAGCAAGTGTATATTTTTAAGAATCAGGCTGCTGTGGTCAGTGGTGGCTTTGGGCCTTCTTTTTTTGAGTGACACATTGCGAAGGAGGAGCTTATTGAAGAATTTGTTGTAAAGTTTGCCCAAACGGGGAGTGGATCTGGTGCATTCTGGGAGCACTTTACAATAAGTGTGGGTTGTGGGCAATGCAGATACATTTAAGATTTGTCCCAGTCCTTAATCTGTAATCAGCCAAACGGTGTAACACTAACAGGCTTGGTGGGCCGGTGCTTAAAAAAAGGGGTTGTTACCAGGAGGTTCCAGGTTCAATCCCAGTTCAGCCGCTGACTAACTGTGTGTGACCCTGAGCAAGTCACTTAACCTCCTTGTGGTCTGTCCTTTGGATGAGACATAAAACAAACGAGGCCCTACAGTAAGTGACTCTGCAGCAGCAGCTGTGATGCATAGTTCACCCCCCAAGTCTCTGTAAGTTGCTTTGGATAAAAGTGTCTGCTAAATGACTAAATAATAACACTGATAGTTCTAGCACCACCCTCACTGCTCACCTTATTGTTACCCCGTTAAACTTTTAATTTCAAATCTGTCTTCCTGTGAAAAACTGTAATTCAAGCCACACACCTTATCCAGGTGCAACACTGTCACCCTTCTCTCCAGTCTGTTAAGGATAGTTGCCCTTAGCAACTGTTGTCCAGAATGTTATGTACACAATTGACATGACTGTATCACTTTAACACAGGATGTATACAAGTGAATAACTGTCACGCGGCTTCGACTACTGAAAGAATGCTACAGGAAAGTAGAACTTGTGAAATTTGGTTTCAATTCATACCTGAGGTGCGTTTAATAAGTTGAGAGCTCTCTCGTGGCGCCCTGAACATATCTTAGGAGTTATTGAACAGTGTGTTAGGAGCAAGCTGTTTCACAATAGCAGACAAGAAGTCGCTGTGTTGAAACAGTTGCTTTAAGCGAGTATATATATGCAATTACTACTACTACTGTATTTTTGTAATGTAAAGTTACAGACACTTTTTTTTTTGGTTCAGTTTCTTGAGGCATGAGTCAGATTTGTCAAGTTATAAATAGCCCATGTTCCCATGTTTCCTTTTCTAACACAACCGTCACTTTTAAAAAATACCATACTCAGTTTTAAAAAGCCAAAATAACAACAAAAATATTATTTATCACACATGTTGGTCATATAAATCCATATTTGTTTTAAAAAATAAATCAATCAATTTGTGGCCATGGGAACTTATAATGCAGACCGGCCATTTTGAACCCCCAGCGAGGAGTCCGCTCTGCGCTTGACTCGCTACCGTCACTCCTGGTAGTTTGGTTTGTTCGGTTACTGGTGAACTCCTGATAACGTCAACCCGCTTATTGTCACACCATATGTTTAGCACCTTTGACGTGCTAGTAAGCGGGGTTGACTGTATTTGACTGCAACAAGCAAACGCTTTTTTTTTTTTTTTCTTCATGCTTTGAAATCGGAAAGCGGCAAACCACAAAACACTTGATTGTCGTGTAAATCTTTTCAAGATCAGAAAGTAAGGAGTCAATTTACTTTTAAGGAAAAAAACGTTTGAACAGAAAATAATATATACACGAACCTACTTTCATAATTTGCCAACAGTAACATATCGAGTAGTTGTTTGCTACTGTCGGACATTTTCCTACATTATGGTGTATTTTATACATAAAATGAATTAAAATTATCCATTAAAAAAAACAAACATTAGAATGAAGTTAAACTTACCAAGGTATGCTGGTATTGATACGTTATACTATTTTTTATTTTTTATTTTAGTTTTCATTAACATCGTGCGCCGCCTTCAACGTCTTCAACGCTGTTTCTGAGTCTCTGAGGTAACTTAACAAGCTCGAGGAGGGTTGAAGCCGGCCACTTCGCGCCAAAACAGCGAGCTCGCGCATGAAAACACCACAACGGTCTCTCTGGGTCGATTGCAACGGAGATGCTGTTATATTATAAGAGTTTTATTTTTCGTTACAAGATCTAAATCTTTTATTTATTTATTTATTTATTTATTTATTTATTTATTTATTTAAGAAACCTAAGATTATTATTATTATTATTATTATTATTATTATTATTATTATTATTATTATTATTTATTTATTTTTTTGAATTTAAAGAAAACTATGTACGGAAATACGAAAGTAAATACTAAGGCTGAATTGCATAAGAATATTTTCCCATTTTCTTAAAACAAATTTGAATCTAATTTTCCTAAAAATAAAACACCAAAATGAATGAAGCTGCCTCAGAGGATAAACAAAACCTTTATTAGTCCTCATTATTTAATTCACACACAAAACAAATGCATTCGTTTATAGAAGAAAAGCTGTATTGTAGACTGTAAAAGGTGTAAGTCAACACAAATGCTATTTTTTTTCAGTATAGCCTATGAAAACTTCATTTCTCAGTACATGCATAGGAAGTCAATCATAGCCAGTAGTCAGAGAGTGTATGAAAGATATTATTGAAATGTGGATGATGGCCGAAAGGATTCCACAGCAATCCTGCAGTGCACAACTGCAACACTTAAACAGATTGAATCCTGCCTTCCCTGAGGTAGAACAGAAAATTAAAAAACATGTGTGTGGAAGAGACTGGAAGTCGTGTTGGAGCCATTATTTGTTATAAAATAGTCTAATAAGGTGAATAATCTGAATAAGCATGAAACTGGTTTTGTTGCAAACGTTTTGACACGTTGGGGGGGAAATTCGCCTTTCAGCAGGACAATGATCCCAAGCACAAGGCCAAAGCAACATTGGAGTGGCTCAAGAACAAAAAGGTGAATGTCCTACAGTGGCCCAGTCAAAGTCCTGATCTCAATCCCATTGAGAATCTGTGGCACTATTTGAAAATTGCGGTCCTGCTTTTGTTGCAAACGTTTTGCCACACAGGGTGAAAGTCGACAACAAACTAAATATTTTGGCACTTTTTTTTTAAAGGCATATGTAGTTCTTAAAAAGGTGTTTTACAAAGTGGGGACGTCCCCACAACGCCCCCATTTTATTTTTTGTAAAGTGTTGAACTATTGGTTCGTTTGCTTTTTGTATTTCATATGTTTGATAGGGGATTCTGTATTCTTTTATATAATGCGGTACTTGTCTCTCTGCTACAGATTTGATTTTGTTACATATTTACCCATATACACACACACACACACACACACACACACACACACACACACACACACACACTTACAATACGCAGCAGCTCGGGAGAGACCGCCATAATGCAGACATGGGGATTTAAAGTTACACCGAGTGTGGGCAATGTCTTTGAAAAACGAAACAGGGTTTACACACAGTCCATTTTTTAAAATTACTTATCAAGTATTTATGAAGCCCAGGAGAAGAAAGGTATCTTGGGTCTTATTGTTTGTGGTTTTAAAACACACGCTCACAAACTCTCTATCTCGCTCTCGCTCACACACACTCACACACAAACTCTCACTCACTCACACACACACACACACACACAAACTCTCACTCACTCACACACACACACACACACACTCACACACAAACTCTCACTCACTCACTCACACACACACACACAAACTCTCTCTCGCTCTCTCACACTCTCTCTCTCTCTCACACACACACACACACACACAGACACACACACACACAAACTCTCACTCACTCACTCACACACACACACACACAAACTCTCACTCACTCACTCACACACACACACTCACACACAGACTCTCACTCACTCACTCACTCACACACACACACAAACTCTCTCTCACTCACTCACTCACACACAAACTCTCACTCACTCACTCACTCACACACACACACACACACACACACAAACTCTCTCACTCACATAAACTCTCTCTCTCTCTCACACACACACACACACACACGTTGTTATGGCAACTGACCGCCCTTACAAAAATCCAGGATATAATTTTGAACAGGTGTTAGTCCTCGCTCCCCTCTCTTTCCCCGCCCTCTCAAGCTGTCCCATTCCGCCTCCCCCCTCTCACTTTCTCCCGTTCTTCCACACACGTTCTCATCTCCCGTCGCTTCATATTATTAGCTGCAACTCGAATTAGATACGCCGCAAGCGTTATGGCCTCCGAAACAAGCAGCCGCGGTCCACTGCAATAAGCTTAACGGGACCCGAGACGTTAAAGCAGGGCACAGAATTGATCATGCTTTAGTTATTACTGTGGGAGACTCTTATCATTAAGGTATTAACCGAAATGAAAAAATTATATACATTTGTTTTAAAAGTTTCTAAGCAAGTTTCTAAATGCTTGTTTTGCCTACGCTTTTGATGTGATGTGTTTCCGACATGCAGTTGTATTAGTCTATGGTTTTTGAATCTACACGCCTTCTGAATGCATTGTATCATTCTAATAGACTAAATAACAAATATCATTCAAATTGACTAATAAAGTACTCTATACTCTATTTAAGTCACTATACTGTAATTCCGAGTTCATATATATATATATATATATATATATATATATATATATATATATATATATATATATATATATATATATATAGCAATCCTATGTGATCCATTGTAATCTGTTCGGTCTGCAATGCACTGCGTTTAAAACGGCCAGTGCACCGTCTCTAGAGTCTATAACAATGATTACTAATTGAAATCCTATACGATTCTGATAACCCCCCCTCCGATTATGACATTCGATAAAGCCAATCCCTTCAGATTGCTGTCACGGGTATAAAATCCCACGGGATTCGTCCCGCAGGTCACTTTGATAAGGGATGTGAGGCGCCTGATTATTCGGAGCCTGTATCTGTGGTATTCTGCATCCACAACGCAGAAAAAAACGGGGGGGGGGGGGGGGCTACAGGAACCCGGATGCTGATGCTGAATGGGGAGAAGAGAGAGAGAGAGGCTGAGAGAGAGAGGGCGGTGATGCACAAAATAGATGGCTAGAGCGAAAATAACGGTTTTAAAAAAAAATACCGCTGCGAGATAGGTAGAAGAATAGAGAAATCGAAACGGGAACTGGTGAGGGAAAGGAGAGGGGGAGAAAGGGGGAATAATGCTTTGATATGAACGAGAGAAGGAGAAAGGGAGCGATGTGAAACAAGGGTGCAATAATGATATTGGCGTTTTTCTTCAATAACTCAACCCGGCCTACGATTTATAGCGTACAGTAAGATAAAGATAGAGAGAGAGAGAAAGAGAGAGAGAGAGACAGAGAGGTGGGCCGGTCTATTGTCTATCTGCAGCCTTTCTGCACTGTCAAGGAAACGGAGGTTGGGGAACCAGCGAACATCACCTTTGAAATTCTTCAATTGGAAATCGCTCCCCTCATCTCTCCACCCTTCTACACATCCCAACGCACTCCACCTATCCGTACCCCCCCACCCCAACCCAACCCCCACCCCCACCCCCACCCCCCTCCTCTCTCTCAATTCAAAACCACAACAAGAATGGGATGTAGCGATGGGGGAACCTCAGAACCGGCAATGGACCTTCTCCAATCGCAATGATTGAATCTTAAGTCTGCTTCTAGATGTGCTGTTCCGCCTGTGTCGCTGTTCCTGTTTATTTCTCCTCTTCTTCTTCTTCTTCTCGCTGGGTTTGATTAGGTAGCTGGCTGTTTAGATGACGGCCAGGATGTCTACAAAAGATTCCTCGGCCGCGGCTCAGTCGGCGCAATACGTTGGGCCTTACCGTCTGGAGAAAACCCTAGGAAAAGGGCAAACGGGTAGGCTTTTATTAATACATTTCTAACTGAATTTCCCGTTTTTATATGTTCCCGTTTTTATTATGCAGCCGTGTGTCGTGTCTTGGCTGTCCGCCTTAGCCGGCTGGCTAATATTATTATTAATGATAATAATACTTCTACTACTGCTGGTATTAATGATCCCGTGCTACGCTGTTGACGGATGTCCTTGTGAAGCGCGGGGTAATTGTGTATTACAGAAATCTGACTGTGGGAGCCGTCTGTCCGTTTGTCTGTCTTGTGTGTTTGCAAAGCGAAGCGGTTTTTTTTAATGTGATAATTTGCAGTTTCTGCACAGTAACGGGTTTCAACCTTAGTAATCCAGAACGGCCTTAGATGAGTACTTTGGCTCTCAAACAGCACGGTCTGTCTTTAAAGAGATAGATATATAGATAGATAGATAGCGTCGACTTGCTTTCTCTGTGCAGAATGACTTGCTTCCACTAAGCTTAGGCTACAGCATCCCTCTGTTCTGTGCAGGCCGATCTCTCTGTATCTATCTATCTCTCCATCTAGGCAAACAGCATTAGATAACGTTTGTGATTTTCTGTTTTTAAATTGTACATTGTCTGTATTATACAGAAGGCTGATTTTAAAAATTTGCAGCTCATTTATCGTGATTGCAATAATGCAATTTACTGTATATAAGGTCTGCAACCATGTTATTATTTATTTCTTAGCAGACGCCCTTATCCAGGGCGACTTACAATTGTTACAAGATATCACATTATTTTTACATACAATTCCCCATTTATACAGTTGGGTTTTTACTGGAGCAATCTAGGTAAAGTACCTTGCTCAAGGGTACAGCAGCAGTGTCCCCCACCTGGGATTGAACCCACGACCCTCCGGTCAAGAGTCCAGAGCCCTAACCACTACTCCACACTGCTGCCCTTTATATACTAATTATTAGATTACACTACTGGTTCAGTCTGGTACTATTACTGATAATAATAATAATAATAATAATAATAATAATAATATCATGATACACATTCAGTAATGCAGTCCTATTACACAACACTAATAATATCACTACGCTATTATTATTATTATTATTATTATTATTATTATTATTATTATTATTATTATTATTATTATTATTATTATCCCCTAATTGAGTCCTTTGTACATGTCTTTTGATTATAGTTTTGTTTTAGAAGTGGATCCTGGGAAAGTCTTAATTCGCTGTAAGTTTGAAAGTATCAAGTCTAGTTTAGTTTCAGAAGTGAAACTTGGTAAAGTCTTTTTTTTCGCTGCAAATTTTAAAGCATTCCAGTGTGGAGCTCAGTGGGGCCCCCTGTCTGTCAGTCTGGGCTTTTCTTGCAACTCACAACAGATGAACCAGTTTGGGTGGAACTTGATAAGGATATTCTCTTAGCTCTGAAGGATTTTAAAAACGGATGATAAGTGGAGGCTGTCTCTCTGTACAGACATGTACCTATATCACATGCATTCGGTGCGCTTAGTTTTCAGTGGCCCTCCCTTGCCCTTTTATGATGTTTGCAATTGCTCCGAGTGTCTTGCAATGACTCGGATGCTGTAGTGTTGTTGCTGAGTCTGTGTTGCTTTGACTGTGAGTTCAGGAGCTACTCTTCAGTTCTAGCTGCGCTGCCGTAGTTATTGTATTGTGAATTGGGACAGCCCTGGCTATAGGACTACAGCTTCCAGCATGCCTCTGCACCCGCAGCTATGGTGAGGGATGCTGGGAGCTGTAGTTCTTTAACTCTAGCGCTCTGCTTGTGTTATTTAATTATGTGATATTTGTTGCTGAGTCTGCGTTGCTTTGACTGTGAGTTCAGGATCTGCTCTTCAGTTCTAGCTGCACTGCCGTAGTTATTGTATTGTGAATCGGGACAGCCCTGGCTATAGGACTACAGCTCCCAGCATGCCTCTGCATCCGCGGCCATGGCGAGGGATGCTGGGAGCTGTAGTTCTTTAACTCAGAGCTCCGCTGTGATATTTATTTATTGGAATTAAAATGACTTCTAGTCGAAAGATTTGTCATTGTATTTCAGCTTCTTTTGGTATTTAAAAATTGAGCACTAGTGAGTGTTTAATAGTTATGAAGGAAATATTCAAACAAACAGCTTGAACTGTATTCAGTGGCAAAAAAATGACCCCAGAAATTATAAATCAAAGAGATGTAGGAAACCAAATGCATGAAGCAGTCTGGAACCAGTAACACCCATTCTAGTGTTCAGAAGAGCATTTAGCTCCCCATTGTTTAATATGGGGTTCCATAGATTTGTTTTGCTGTATTCACAGTTGGAGAGTAATCTGATTAGAGTGTAATCCGATTACATTTTCAGTAACTTGTAACTGTAATCCGATTACATTTTTTCAGTAACTTGTAACTGTAACGGGTCCTTTTACAGACAGGTAATGGGATGTGGTCACGGATTACATTGTCTGTGAAAAAATAACTACATTTAAATCAGGGAGCGCGGCTAATGCATGTGACCAGAAACCAGTCACTCGGACGCGCCTTTCACAGCGTCTCACTGGAGAATGGTTGTCAGAGGAGGGGGCGAGGTGGGGTTCGATAGCCGGATCTTCAAAGAATACTTCCAGCTGCAGCCTGACAAAAAAAATATCTCTGTAAAATGTAAACTGTGCTTGAGCAGTAACTATTTGTAACTGGAAGTAGTTATTTTCAAAGTTGTAACTTGTAACTGTAACGGATTACTTTTTAAAAGTAACCTCCCCCAACACTGGCTGAATGCAATATGCCACGAATTATACCTGAGCTCTCAAAGAAAGAATATTCTAACGCAGCGGCTAAACTAAAGAGCAGTTCTCTCTTTTGTGTGAAGTCTTCTCGTCTCCCATTTGCACACTATGAGATTGCATTTGGTGTTAAAAGAGGCTCCATGTAATTGAATCAGGCGAGGGAGAACATCTTTAATTCAATCTCCTGCTTCTGAGTGCAGTGAAGCATGGCTTCGTTTTTAACAAGCGCACAGACAGTGTGTGTGTGACGGAGAGGGAAAAACAACTGATCAATTACCAGGAATTTATTGGCGTTTATTAAAAAAAATCTAATATCTTTTCTAATACCTTTAATAAATAATCTTTAATTCCAGTGTTATACTGTGATTTTTTAAAAAATGTATTTTTTTTAACTCTATTGCTATACAGTGGTTTTGAACTATTTTAACAATTTTAACTAGTGTTATTCAGTTGGCTGCCATGGGCTCCCATGTGGCTTCTTTCAGCTGCAACCCATTACTTCATACGCCCCAGCCTCTATGAGACTGAACACACAGCCTTTTATATTGCATCATTAAAACCAGATTGAATAATTAGTTTATTGATTGGATCACCAATCAAGACCCACAGCTTTCTCCATCCCATCCACATTGACACATGGACAGGAAGTATTTAAATCAAGGCTCAAACATGACCCTTTGCTGGGACCAGTTCATATACACCGTGAACGATAAAGTCATCTAAATATGAAATAGAGATCATTATTGATGTAGCTGCTGGAATAATTAGATGCATTCATATTGTATAATATCTAGAGGTTTTAGCACAGGAGTGGCCAGTCCTGGAGGGATATTCCACTCCTGGTCTTTGTTCCAACCAATTCAACCTACAGCCTGACCCTGAAGTAGTTCATTATCACTTTACCTGTAAAACCTGGAGTGGAATGGCCCTCCAGGACTGGGATTGATTGGACACCCCTGCTTTATAATGTGTCATAATCTGGGGAGAATGGAGGCTGTCTGCCTGTTTGCCTGTCTGGATGTCAAGCTTACATTTTTAACTATAGAACCAATTTTGATGAAACTGATGAAGTGTGACAGAGACAGGCAGATGGACAGACACCCCCAGAATCTGATCCTCTCAATAACCTGTCCTAAAGGTCCTTAGCAAGTTTCATCACAATCTGACAAGTGATTCTCTAGATAATGTGAAACTCAGCTCTGACCACTAGAGCCAGCCTTTGAGTACAGTCTAGTCTAGTGATCTCAAACTGCAGTTACAATGTAATTATAATACAGTCTAGTCTAGTGATCTCAAACTGCAGTTACAATGTAATTAGAATACAGTCTAGTGATCTCAAACTGTAGTTACAATGTAATTATAACACAGTGTAGTGATCTCAAACTGCAGTTACAATGTAATTATAATACAGGATAGTGATCTCAAACTGCAGTTACAATGTAATTATAACACAGTGTAGTGATCTCAAACTGCAGTTACAATGTAATTATAATACAGGATAGTGATCTCAAACTGCAGTTACAATGTAATTCCAGTCCATTCTAGTGAATTTTAGCTGCACTTTTAATACTTAACCCAAATAAAAGCATTATCTGTCTGCTGACTTGACTTTCTCTCTCAGTCTCTTCTGGTTTGGAGTTTCTGATCCAGTGAAGTTCTGGATGACGAAGGCATTAAAACGTTTCTCTGCTAACTTGACTTTCTCTCTCAGTCTCTTCTGGTTTGGAGTTTCTGATCCATTGAAGTTCTGGATGACGAAGGCATTAAAACGTTTCTCTGCTTATTTAGCAGACACCTTTATCCAAGGCGACTTACAGAGACTAGGGTGTGTGAACTATGCATCAGCTGCAGAGTCACTTACAATTACGTCTCACCTGAAAAACAGAGCACAAGGAGGTTAAGTGACTTGCTCAGGGTCAAACAGTTAGTCAGTGGCTGAGGTTGGATTTGAACTGGGGATCTCCTGGTTACAAGCCCTTTTCTTTAACCACTGGACCACAAGGTCAAGTCTGCTAACTTGACTTTCTCTCTCAGTCTCTTCTGGTTTGGACTTTCTGATCCAGTGAAGTTCTGGATGATGAAGGCATTAAAATGTTTCTCTGCTAACTTGACTTTCTCTCTCAGTCTCTTCTGGTTTGGACTTTCTGATCCAGTGAAGTTCTGGATGATGAAGGCATTAAAACGTTTCTCTGCTAACTTGACTTTCTCTCTCAGTCTCTTCTGGTTTGGAGTTTCTGATCCAGTGAAGTTCTGGATGACGAAGGCATTAAAACGTTTCTCTGCTAACTTGACTTTCTCTCTCAGTCTCTTCTGGTTTGGAGTTACTGATCCAGTGAAGTTCTGGATGCTGAAGGCATTAAAACGTTTCTCTGCTAACTTGACCTTCTCTCTCAGTCTCTTCTGGTTTGGAGTTTCTGGTTGCATTATTGTAAGGGTGGGTTTTAAGTGTATTCAGGGTCAGGAAGTATTCATGTCAGTAGATCTGAGAGCTGTATGCAAGGTCCACAGGGAGCGTGTTTCTGATTACAGCATTGGAGCAGGTCATGTACTGATAGTCAAGGACAAGACACACACTGATACATACACTGACTGACACACACACACGCACACACACACACACACACTGACACACTGTCAGCTACAATCGATTTAAAATGCCAGACAAAATTGTTGACTCCTTTGTACACCTTCAAATAAAACAGATAGCATGGATATTATTATTCCTAGCGATTCACTGTGTATCGATGAATCCAGCCCTTTCTTTACATGATGTAGCGTAATAGAAGTCTTTATCCATAGCATAGCTCGTTGTAGATAAAGAACTACAACTCCCAGCATCCCTCACCTTTGCCGCAGGTGCAGAGGCATGCTGGGAGCTGTAGTTTTTTATACTGTGGTCTTGTATCATGTACGATACAGACCTCTACTACAATGCACCATGTACAGAAAGGATGACGATTCATCGACACAGTGTATCATATGTGATACAAGACCACAGCATAAAGAACTACAGCTCCCAGCATCCCTCACCATTGCCGCCAGGTGCAGAGGCATGCTGGGAGCCGTAGTTCTTTATACTGTGGTCTTGTATCACATACAATACAGACCTCTACTACAATACATGTAGAAAGGATGACGATTCATCGACACAGTGTATCGTATGTGATACAAGACCACAGCATAAAGAACTACAGCTCCCAGCATCCCTCACCATTGCCGTGGGTGCAGAGGCATGCTGGGAGCTGTAATAGCTCATTGTAGTGGCTCTTGAACTGTGTTTTAGGAGACAGAGGGGAGGAGATAGTACTTCACACAGAGAGGGGAGAGGGGATGGAATGGGCTACCTAGGGTTACATAAGAACATAAGAACATAAGAAAGTTTCCAAACGAGAGGAGGCTCCATTCAGCCCATCTTGCTCGTTTGGTTGTTAGTAGCTTATTGATCCCAGAATCTCATCAAGCAGCTTCTTGAAGGATCCCAGGGTGTCAGCTTCAACAACATTACTGGGGAGTTGGTTCCAGAACCTCACAATTCTCTGTGTAAAAAAAGTGCTATTTTCTGTTCTCAATGCCCCTTTATCTAATCTCCATTTGTGACCCCTGGTTTCTTTTTTCAGGTCGAAAAAGTCCCCTGGGCCAACATTGTCAATACCTAGTCGTGTTGTCGATGCTGAATCACTGGGATCCTTTAAGAAACCACAAGGGATGTATCTAAAAAATGTATAAAAAAATGCTAAAAAATAAATAATAATAATAATAATAGTCGTACATACCGATCAATCATCTCCTGATCACTCGTTTTATCACCAAACTCCTCAATAATGCGATCCAAGTCATTATTTTATTACTATAACATCTCAAAAAAGCTCTGCAAATGTCTGTGATAGTCTCTGTGCGCTGGTGCAGTATCAGATAGCTTGTTTCCTTATGACCGCCCCTATTGTAATGCCAGGGGCATGTATGCCTATTCATGAGATACGCCATTTTTATTTATTTATTTATTTATTTATTTTTTTCGGCTTGTCTCGGCTCCTGTCGCTCCCACTCGGCCATTGAATGGTTTTCTCGGCTTTTTCCGCGGAAAAAACAAAGTTTTTTGCGTTTTTATAATGATGTCGAACAGGGTCCGACAATGGACCTGATAGGAATAATTGCAATGTCGGACCAGGTCCGACAATGGACCGCAGAGGGTTAAGATAACTGTCCTATCCCAGACCTGTGCCTAGCTCTTACAGCCTCCCTGAGTACGTATGGACCACAGCTTCCAGGAGAAGGGGGTTCTGACAGACCCCTAACAGGGATTGGTTTCTGCTGCATTGTTCAGTGTCTAGTCCTGGTGGATGAACTGATTGTCCGATGATTGGATTATTGGGATGGATCTCTCCACGGAAACCATGCAAAGCGAAACGAATGAAGAAACAGCTGCTGGGGTTTGTGACTGAGGCGAACAGCGATCCACACAAACCCAAGAGTTTCTTCACTCGTTTCGCTGTGAATGGCAAATCAGCCCGATCGACACAGAGAGCTCCATCCCATTAAAATCTGTCTGCACAGCTGGTATAGCATTAAGGACTGAGCTCTGCAAAGCAATGTTTGGGCCCCTTTAGATGTAACTGTGTATCTCATTTGATAGTTTTGATGTTATCTGATTCTGTCTCTGAGATGCATCATTAGGCTGCTTTTCTTATACCTGATAATACTATGATACTCTCTCTCTCATGGCTTGGGTTTCAGTCACAGTTGATGAGGGATTTGGACAGAGAATCCCTTCCCCGCCCAGCCCAGCATGACTCAGGAGCAGCCTGGCTATGTTTTTCCTCAGTTCATTTCCACACCATGTGTCCTCTGGTCCTGGTTTCTGTGTTTAATGTATAGAGTTTGTCAACTTCTTTTCAGATTTTAAAGACTTCAGTCAAGCACCTAATTCTTCTTTATTCTTTCAGTCTTTGTAGCTCAGTCCTTTAAGCTCTTTCCTTCTCTCTCTCCAGTTCTTGCTCTGGTATAGAGAGAGAGGAGAGGAGTTAGATTAGCCTGAGAGGGTAGAGAGTGAGGCATGCTGGGATACTGGAGGACACATCATGAACGTTAGATTGAGTTCTCTCAGCCTGTCTTCGTAGCTCAGTCCTTTAAGCTCTCTCCTTCTCTCTCTCCAGTTCTTGCTCCGGTATAGAGAGAGAGGAGAGGAGTTAGATTAGCCCGAGAGGGTAGAGAGTGAGGCATGCTGGGATACTGGAGGACACATCATGAACGTTAGATTGAGTTCTCTCAGCCTGTCTTCATAACTCAGTCCTTTAAACCTGCTCCTTCTCTCCAGTTCTTGCTCCGGTATAGAGAGAGAGAGAGGTGAGGAGTTAGATTAGCCTGAGAGGGTAGAGAGTGAGGCATTCTGGGATACTGGAGGACACATCATGAATGTTAGATTGAGTTCTCTCAGCCTGTCTTCGTAGCTCAGTCCTTTAAGCCCACTCCTTCTCTCTCTCCAGTTCTTGCTCCGGTATAGAGAGAGAGGAGAGGAGTTAGATTAGCCCGAGAGGGTAGAGAGTGAGGCATGCTGGGATACTGGAGGACCCATCATGAACGTTAGATTGAGTTCTCTCAGCCTGTCTTCATAGCTCAGTCCTTTAAGCCCGCTCCTTCTCTCCAGTTCTTGCTCCGGTATAGAGAGAGAGAGGTGAGAAGTTAGATTAGCCTGAGAGGGTAGAGAGTGAGG
The DNA here is from genome assembly GCF_902713425.1 of Acipenser ruthenus. Lineage (NCBI taxonomy): Eukaryota > Metazoa > Chordata > Actinopteri > Acipenseriformes > Acipenseridae > Acipenser > Acipenser ruthenus. The sequence goes on from NC_081246.1 coordinate 211,911, forward strand.
CATGCTGGGATACTGGAGGACCCATCATGAATGTTAGATTGAGTTCTCTCAGCCTGTCTTCGTAGCTCAGTCCTTTAAGCCCGCTCCTTCTCTCTCTCCAGTTCTTGCTCCGGTATAGAGAGAGAGGAGAGGAGTTTAGATTAGCCAGAGAAGGTAAGTTCTCTCAGCCTGTCTTCATAGCTCAGTCCTTTAAGCCCGCTCCTTCTCTCTCCCCAGCTGTCTAGTTGAATCCCCTTCCTCCACAACATGACTGGGTAGCCCATATATTTTAGCAGCTCAACCCCCATTTGACATTTTGAGAAGAGCTTTGAAACAGACTTTCAAGTTATCAGTGTAAAAAGTTGTCAGGATGCTAACAATGAAAAGAAAAATGACAGATACATTATTTAAACAGCTGTAGCAACAGGTGGAGACGTGTGACGCTATATTTTTTCGGTGCCCTGCTACTTAGTCTTGGTCTGTAGTAACTTGTGAACACAACTTTTGAAATGTATAGATTTAAAGCAAGTATCAGTAGCCTTTTCAATCCTTTCTCATTGCACTATAGGCGATACCACTTTGTGTATATATTGAAAAAAACAAACAAAAAAAAAAGGTTCTAAACTAGCACATGCGGGCAGCAGTGTGGAGTAGTGGTGAGGGCTCTGGACTCTTGACCGGAGAGTCTTGGGTTCAATCCCAGGTGGGGGGCACTGCTGCTGTACCCTTGAGCAAGGTACTTTGCCTAGATTGCTCCAGTAAAAACTCAACTGTAGAAATGGGGAATTGTATGTAAAAATAATGTGATATCTTGTAACAATTGTAAGTCACCCTGGATAAGGGTGTCAGCTAAGAAATAAATAATAATAATAACATGCATTAAAAGACTTGAAATACAAATGTACCACTTTTTGACAGCATTAAAAACAACCGTCATAAACTGGTACGTGCATTAAGTACTTAAAATACAAACATTTTGGTACACATACCACGTTCTGACGATGTATCACTTTCTGGCCCTCCACCGGTGCTCAGATTCTGCGATCCCAGCGTGTTCGTGTGCAATATAGGTAGGGTTTCTGATTGTGGGTGTTTTTCCATGACTTTTCTTCTCTCAATTGATACCTGTTCATTCATTCATGTATCTCAGTCACAACTGAGAAACGTGTTACGAGTGGAATTGATTTAATTCACAAGTTTTTTTTTCTGTGAAACAAATGGGCTTTTAAATGGTAAGTCTTACAGATATCAGTCGAATTCTTAGAGAGGAGAAAAGTCACTGAAAATCAGAAACCTTAAATATAGGATACAGTAAAGCAGTTAGCATTTTTGATGATGTTTTGAAATAGAGAGTGCTGTGTACGCTTGCTGTAACTGAGGATCATTTTGGGCGCCCTTTGCTGAATGCAACTGAAATGCAACAAAGGACTGATTGCTGAAATATTATTATTATTATTTATTTCTTAGCAGACGCCCTTATCCAGGGCGACTTACAATTGTTACAAGATATCACGTTATACATTATTTCACATTATACAGATATCACATTATTTTACATACAATTCCCCATTTATACAGTTGGGTTTTTACTGGAGCAATCTAGGTAAAGTACCTTGCTCAAGGGTACAACAGCAGTGTCCCCCACCGGGGATTGAACCCACGACCCTCCGGTCAAGAGTCCAGAGCCCTAACCACTACTCCACACTGCTGCCCGTAATTTATTTCTTAGCAGACGCCCTTATCCAGGGCGACTTACAAGATATCTCATTATTTTTACATACAATTACCCATTTATGCAGTTGGGTTTTTACTGGAGCAATCTAGGTAAAGTACCTTGCTCAAGGGTACACCAGCAGTGTCCCCCACCGGGGATTGAACCCATGACCCTCCGGTCAAGAGTCCAGAGCCCTAACCACTACTCCACACTGCTGCCTGAAATAGGAGGGGAAGCAGTCATTTGTAATTTTCCCTCCTCTGACTCGCAGTTCGTCTGTTCGAGCGTACAGACTGACTCAACGTACGGACCAAAACCACGAACCCTGCCCCTGGCTCTGCTCGGCTCCCAGCCAGTGGTCTTGTGAGGGCGGTGTTTCATGGTTTGGGTCTCGCTCGGCTTGATCAACAGCCAATGAAAAGACCCGTACCAGCCTGGGGGCCCGGGGCCCTCACAGCTGGGATGATCCAGTGGAAAAGGGGTATTTAAGGCAAAAAACATCTGTTTCCAGGCTTGTGGGGTAGTTTTGCCTGATCTCCCCCACAAGTGATGGATGTCGTATTTATCTCCCCCCCCCCCTCCCCTCCCACACACCTGTCTTGTGTTTTTTAGGTCTGGTGAAACTGGGAGTGCACTGTATAACTGGACAGAAAGTGGCCATCAAGATTGTCAACAGAGAAAAACTCTCCGAGTCTGTCCTCATGAAGGTGAGCTGACTGTCTGTCTGTCTGTGTGTCTGTGAGTCTGTCTGCGCCACCTCGCCCCCCCCAGATTGGAGCCCAGGCCTCCAGAGGATGGTGAAAGGCAGCAATGAGAGACTGGTGAATTAGCTCGCTGTTGACATGGCTTGTGTTTGTCTGTGTTCAGGTGGAGCGGGAGATCGCCATCCTCAAGCTGATTGAACACCCCCACGTTCTGAAGCTCCACGATGTGTACGAGAACAACAAGTACCTGTGAGTATCTGAGAGTGAGCAGACGGAGATCAGCTCAGCCTCGAATCACACGAGGGCTGAGCGCAGCCTCACATCACACGAGGGCTGAGCGCAGCCTCACATCACACGAGGGCTGAGCGCAGCCTCACATCACACGAGGGCTGAGCGCAGCCTCACATCACACGAGGGCTGAGCGCAGCGTCACATCACACGAGGGCTGAGCGCAGCCTCACATCACACGAGGGCTGAGCGCAGCCTCACATCACACGAGGGCTGAGCGCAGCCTCACATCACACGAGGGCTGAGCGCAGCGTCACATCACACGAGGGCTGAGCGCAGCCTCACATCACACGAGGGCTGAGCGCAGCCTCACATCACACGAGGGCTGAGCGCAGCCTCACATCACACGAGGGCTGAGTGCAGCCTCACATCACACGAGGGCTGAGCACAGCCTCACATCACACGAGGGCTGAGCGCAGCCTCACATCACACGAGGGCTGCAACCAGTATTCAAATAGTTTTGAATGTATTTATGACGCATCATTTGTACCGTATAACAGCAATACAAAACACATATTGCAGAACAGTAGAACGGGTGACACTGATTTCTGATGAATCATTTCTGTTATATGCTTATGAACAGAATCATTTGTTTGAATATTCAACCCATAACTATTAAACACTCAAAAGCACTCCATTTTTTGAATTCCGAAAGAAACCACAATGAGAAATGCTTCGACTAGAAGTCTTTTTTGAAGACACTGAAAAAGTCAATGTCTGTCGCTTAGCCTATTACACGCGTCTATGGGAGACAGCTAGACCTGAAGAGCTGCTCCAGGCCTCACAGTCAAAGCAACACAGGCTACCTCCTCAGCGTTGAATTATTTCCCTCTCCACAATACACTGGTATGTGTCCTCATCTATGCATGTCGTATGCAGACAGGCTTAAAGAATTGAATCTGTTCGGTCTTGAACAAAGAAGACTACGTGGCGATCTGATTCAAAATCCTAAAAGGTATAGACAATGTTGACCCAGGGGACTTTTTCGACCTGAAAAAAGAAACAAGGACCAGGGGTCACAAGTGGAGATTAGATAAAGGGGCATTCAGAACAGAAAATAGGAGGCACTTTTTTACACAGAGAATTGTGAGGGTCTGGAACCAACTCCCCAGTAATGTTGTTGAAGCTGACACCCTGGGATCCTTCAAGAAGCTGCTTGATGAGATTCTGGGATCAATAAGCTACTAACAACCAAACGAGCAAGATGGGCCGAATGTCCTCCTCTCGTTTGAATGCTTGAATCAGATCACCGCCTAGTCTTCTTTGTTCAAGACTGAATAGATTAATTTATTTCATTTATTTCACTCAGGAGTTAACAAATTAAGCTAAACATGGAATTAACTTCTCTGTTACGCTATAAGGATGAGACCAGACCATATTCAAATCTTAACAATCTTTACTATTATTACTTCTAAATATCAATACATTCCACATTGAATATTATTGATTAGATAAAGTAAGTGTTGCTAGTATTGACAGAGATAGGCAATTGATCAGATTCCCTTAACCCCTGGAAAGACAGCCTCAGAATGATTCAATGATTCAACGATACACCCAGAGGTGTGGTAAAGCATGGGCAGCAGCGAGGAGTAGTGGTTAGGGCTCTGGACTCTTGACCGGAGGGTCGTGGGTTCAATCCCAGGTGGGGGGACACTGCTGCTGTACCCTTGAGCAAGGTACTTTACCTAGATTGCTCCAGTAAAAACCCAACTGTATAAATGGGGAATTGTATGTAAAAATAATGTGATATCTTGTAACAATTGTAAGTCGTCCTGGATAAGGGCGTGTGCTAAGAAATAATAATCTGGAGGTATTAGAGGCTTCTCTGTCTGCGTCGCTTGGTGTTTCTACCATGTGGGCTCAGGACATACGTGACCACAGTCTGTTTTTTGTTGTCTTGGTAATTCTCAATAGAATTTAGTCCTTCTGCAATCGATCACTAACCAAGCTCTTTACAAGGTTACCGCGGTTACCGTATTTGGTTCTGTTCATTTCTGCTCGTGCTTCGTCTCTCCATTCATTGTTCGTTTGCCGAACTCCGCTCCAGTGAACTGGTTTAACTTTGCCAGCACGTTTTACCCTCCTATGATATTTCCGTACATTTTCAGTACACAGGCTATTCAGATTTGTCCGCATTGTAGAACTGCAGTGAATGTTCATGGGGTCTCTTCTGTTTATGTGTGTGGCTCTGTGTGTCTGTCTGTGTGTCTGGCTGTCTGTCTGTGTGTCTGTCTCTGTCTCTGTGTGTCTGTCTGTCTGTCTGTCTGTCTGTCTGTCTGTGTGTCTGTCTGTGTGTCTGTGTCTGTCTCCGTGTGTCTGTCTGTCTGTCTGTGTGACTGGCTGTCTGTCTGTGTGTCTGTCTCTGTGTCTGTGTGTCTGTATGTCTGTCTGTCTGTGTGTCTGTCTGTGTGTCTGTCTTTGTCTGTCTGTGTGTCTGTCTGTGCGTCTTTGTGTTTGTCTCTCTCTGTCTGTGTGTCTGTCTGTCTGTCTGTCTGTCTGTCTCCTCAGTTTATGCGCGTGGCTCACTCTCTGTCTCTCTGTCTGTCCGTCGCAGGTACCTGGTTCTGGAGCACGTCTCGGGCGGAGAGCTTTTCGATTACCTCGTGAAAAAGGGCCGACTCACCCCCAAGGAGGCACGCAAATTCTTCCGCCAGATCATCTCGGCTCTAGATTTCTGCCACAACCACTCCATCTGGTGAGGGACTGGGAGGAGGGAGTTATCAGAGCTCATCATACCAATGAGCCTGCCATAGTAACAGCACAACACAGTGCAATACAGCATAACGCATGGTAAAGCATAGGCAAGCACTGTAGAGAGAGAGGTCTGGTAAAGCATAGGGAAGCATTGTAAAGCACAGAGAGGTCTGGTAAAGCATAGGGAAGCATTGTAAAGCACAGAGAGGTCTGGTAAAGCATAGGGAAGCATTGTAAAGCACAGAGAGGTGTGGTAAAGCATAGGGAAGCATTGTAAAGCACAGAGAGGTCTGGTAAAGCATAGGGAAGCATTGTAAAGCACAGAGGGGTCTGGTAAAGCATAGGGAAGCATTGTAAAGCACAGAGAGGTCTGGTAAAGTATAGGGAAGCATTGTAAAGCACAGAGAGGTCTGGTAAAGCATAGGGAAGCATTGTAAAGCACAGAGAGGTGTGGTAAAGCATAGGGAAGCATTGTAAAGCACAGAGAGGTCTGGTAAAGCATAGGGAAGCATTGTGAAGCACAGAGAGGTCTGGTAAAGCATAGGGAAGCATTGTAAAGCACAGAGAGGTCTGGTAAAGCATAGGGAAGCATTGTAAAGCACAGAGAGGTCTGGTAAAGCATAGGGAAGCATTGTAAAGCACAGAGAGGTCTGGTAAAGCATAGGGAAGCATTGTAAAGCACAGAGAGGTCTGGTAAAGCATATAAAACAAACAAACAAAACATTGTAAGGAAACTATGGGAAAGCATGCGGGAAAAGTACAAATTACAAAATGAGACTAGCGGAAACAATTGTGTGCTTGTCTTTGTGATTCTGATTGAGTGTGCTGAAGGTGTGTATGTCTCTCTCCTCTCTCAGTTGAGTGTGCTGAAGGTGTGTATGTCTCTCCTCTCTCAGTTTAGTGTGCTGAAGGTGTGTATGTCTCTCCTCTCTCAGTTGAGTGTGCTGAAGGTGTGTATGTCTCTCTCCTCTCTCAGTTTAGTGTGCTGAAGGTGTGTATGTCTCTCTCCTCTCTCAGTTGAGTATGCTGAAGGTGTGTATGTCTCTCCTCTCTCAGTTGAGTGTGTTGAAGGTGTGTATGTCTCTCTCCTCTCTCAGTTGAGTGTGCTGAAGGTGTGTATGTCTCTCCTCTCTCAGTTGAGTGTGCTGAAGGTGTGTATGTCTCTCTCCTCTCTCAGTTGAGTATGCTGAAGGTGTGTATGTCTCTCCTCTCTCAGTTGAGTGTGTTGAAGGTGTGTATGTCTCTCTCCTCTCTCAGTTGAGTGTGCTGAAGGTGTGTATGTCTCTCCTCTCTCAGTTGAGTGTGCTGAAGGTGTGTATGTCTCTCTCCTCTCTCAGTTGAGTGTGCTGAAGGTGTGTATGTCTCTCCTTTCTCAGTTGAGTGTGCTGAAGTTGTGTATGTCTCTCTCCTCTCAGTCACAGAGACCTGAAGCCGGAGAACCTGCTCCTGGATGAGAAGAACAACATCCGCATCGCTGACTTCGGCATGGCATCCCTGCAGGTGGGAGACAGCCTGCTGGAGACCAGCTGTGGGTGAGTGAGGCGAGAGAGGCACAGTGTGAGCATACTGAGCTAAATACCTGCGCTGCAGATAAGATTTGGGACCATTGAGTCATTTACTCTCCAATGTATACACCATGTGAGTACAGTGTATTTCAGGGGAGTAAAATGTAACATTACCTTGAAGTCTTGAGTACTTTCAAGAAATACTGTACATGCTTTAATGCTAATTTATGGGGGCTGCGTTAACTACAGCCTCACATCTGAACTGTAATTTTATTTGGACTACTGTACAAAAATGTGGTCTCTTGAGTGGTGCAGGATGCACCCTATAGCCTGGAGGTCGCCGGTTCGAGTCCAGGCTATTCCTTTGCCGACCGTGGACAGGAGCTCCCAGGGGGCAGCGCACAATTGGCCGAGCATCGCTCGGGGGGAGGGAGGGTTAGGTCGGCCAGGGTGTCCTCGGCTCACCGCGCACCAGCGCCCCCTGTGGTCAGGCCGGGCGCCTGCGGGCTTGCCTTTAAGCTGCCCAGAGCTGCGTTGTCCTCCAACGCTGTAGCTCTGAGGCGGCTGCACGGTGAGTCTTCGGCTTGTAAAGAAGCGGGCGGCTGACGGCACACGCTTCGGAGGACAGTCACCTGAACAACATCAATGCACAGTTTGGAAAAGATGTCAGAGCAAAATATGGATTGTCATTGCATATCTGTTACGATGCTGGGTTAAAGAAATCTCTGTTTGCATGCTTCCTAGATCTTTTCACTTCTACACTAGCCTAACACATTCGATTCTTCATTAAAACTGACCGGAGATCCCACAATAATCCCCTGAATCTCTTCTCTCCTGCTCCCCCATTCGCTACACAGCTCTCCGATGTGCAGTTTGGGAAGAGACACACAGTTGTATTCAAGGTGTGATTACAATAACTGAAGTGATGCTATTTCACTCAATAGCTTTTAAAAAAAAGAATTAGCCGAATCTCTTTATCTCCTGCTCCTCCATTCGCTACACAGCCCTCAAAACGTGCTGTTTGGAAAGTTACAGCAAAACATGTGTTTTAATTTTACTACTAAAGGAATATCGCAGTTTCTGTGCCGTATTTTCCGGTTATCTGTTTACACTTCTTGGGTCACCCCGGCTGTGTCTTCGGGGTCATGTTACTGGATGAAAGCGTGTCAGACTGGGAGCTTCTCATCAGGAGAATCCTACGTGCCAGGTGTAAACAGACTGCCAGGTTCCGTTCAGTCACGTGACAGCGCGACCTTTCAACTCTGTCAGTCCTGCCTACTCTGTATCGAAAAGCTGTCGGAAATAACTAACAGAGACTCTCCTTTCTTTAACTGGGCATTTGAAGGGGTGCGGAAGTGATTCCCCCCCAGATAATTCAGAAATAAAGAATACTGAAGTTTCGTTTTCTTTGACTTTAATCCTGCATCTGTTTTTATTTTCTCCCCCAGCTCTCCTCACTACGCTTGTCCGGAGGTGATCAGGGTAAGTCATGTCTGAGCAACTTCAATCAAAAAGATATCCTGTGAAGCTAAAATTAAAACGACTGACTGATAAAATCAGACAAGCTCTTTTATATTGGTACCACCCTAACCCTAACCCTAACCCTAACCCTAACCCTAACCCTAACCTTCCTAACTACACAGTTGTATCAGAAAAGTGTTAGGATTACATCATGCATGAAGATTTCCACATGAAGTCTGTTGTAACTCTGCAGAATAGCATTGTGATGATGTGTAAGCACACATGCGTTCACTAGGGTTAGGGTTAGGATTACATCATGCATGAAGACTTCCACATGAAGTCTGTTGTAACTCTGCAGAATAGCATTGTGATGATGTGTAAGCACACATGCATTCACTAGGGTTAGGGTTAGGGTTACATCATGCACGAAGATTTCCACATGAAATCCATTGTAACTCTGCAGAATAACATTGTAATGATGTGTAAGCACACATGCATTCACTAGGGTTAGGGTTAGGGTTAGGATTACATCATGCACGAAGACTTCAACATGAAGTCTGTTGTAACTCTGCAGAATAGCATTGTAATGATGTGTAAGCACAGATGCATTCACTAGGGTTAGGATTACATCATGCACGAAGATTTCCACATGAAGTCTGTTGTAACTCTGCAGAATAGCATTGTGATGATGTGTAAGCACACATGCGTTCACTAGGGTTAGGGTTAGGGTTAGGATTACATCATGCACAAAGACTTCCACATGAAGTCTGTTGTAACTCTGCAGAATAGCATTGTGATGATGTGTAAGCACACATGCATTCACTAGGGTTAGGGTTAGGGTTAGGGTTACATCATGCACGAAGACTTCCACATGAAGTCTGTTGTAACTCTGCAGAATAACATTGTAATGATGTGTAAGCACAGATGCATTCACTAGGGTTAGGGTTAGGGTTAGGATTACATCATGCATGAAGGCTTCCACATGAAGTCTGTTGTAACTCTGCAGAATAACATTGTGATGATGTGTAAGCACACATGCATTCACTAGGGTTAGGGTTAGGGTTAGGATTACATCATGCACGAAGACTTCCACATGAAGTCTGTTGTAACTGCAGAATAACATTGTAATGATGTGTAAGCACACATGCATTCACTAGGGTTAGGGTTAGGGTTAGGATTACATCATGCACGAAGACTTCCACATGAAGTCTGTTGTAACTCTGCAGAATAACATTGTGATGATGTGTAAGCACACATGCATTCACTAGGGTTAGGGTTAGGATTACATCATGCATGAAGACTTCCACATGAAGTCTGTTGTAACTGCAGAATAACATTGTAATGATGTGTAAGCACACATGCATTCACTAGGGTTAGGGTTAGGGTTAGGATTACATCATGCACGAAGACTTCCACTTGGAAGTCCATTGTAACTCTGCAGAATAGCATTGTGATGATGTGTAAGCACACATGCGTTCACTAAATAACTCCTGTGTAAATACCCAGTAATCAGACTCCTGTGTAAATCCCCAGTTGCTCCTACTCGGAATGTCCTGTCAGAGGTATTTGCAGGCAGGTATTGAAGAGAGTGTTGATTTCCAAAGCCCTGCCTGTGCGGGTGTCTTGTGATTGCAGGGAGAGAAGTACGACGGCCGCAGAGCAGACGTGTGGAGCTGCGGGGTCATTCTGTTTGCACTGCTGGTGGTAAGAGAACGACAAGCACACAGACAGAGAGACAGGAACACAGACAGAGACTGACTCACACAGAGACACACTGACAGACAGAGAGACAGGAACACAGACAGAGAGACTGGCAGACACACTGATACAGAGACAGACAGACAGATACACTGACTCTGAGACACACTGACAGACAGAGAGACTGACAGACACACTGATACAGAGACAGACAGACAGATACACTGACTCTGAGACACACTGACAGACAGAGAGACTGACAGACACACTGATACAGAGACAGACAGACAGACCGACACACAGACAAATAGAGGCTGACAGAGACACTGATACACAGACACATGGACAGACAGAGAGACTGACACAGAGACACATTGACAGACAGAGACTGACAAACACTGATACAGAGACAGACAGACGGCACACTGACAGACAGAGAGACTGACAGACAAAGAGACTGACAGACGCACTGCTACGGAGACAGACAGACAGGCAGAGAGACCTGACAGACACACTGACACAGAGACAGGCAGACAGTCATTAAATT
>NC_081246.1:227500-235000 GCF_902713425.1 Acipenser ruthenus
TGACCCAATTTAATAGAAAGAGTGGATACTACACACACTGTATTCAGGGATGGGAATCAGACTCCCGCTGCACAGCAGTGTGATCCATTCCTGGTTTCACTGTGAGTTTAATAATCAGACACACCCTGAGCTTGTTAGCTAGACACACTGGGGGCTGATCAAGCTGGTAGTGAAACCTGGACTAGATCACACTGCTGTGCAATAGGAGTCTGATTCCCATCCCTGGTTTAATCTACCAGTTATAATGTATTCAGCGATTCCTTTAGCTAGAACCCTTTTTCATCACTTGCCATTAAACTCTGCCTACTGAACAGAATGACTATTGGAAACAAAGCCATTATAGCTCTATTGAATAGCTTCAAACCCAGCAGAGTGAATCAAAGCCTGCCATATCCACTGAGACTGATTGGGAATGACAGTGCGATCGCTACAAGCCACTTATCCACACCTGAGACACCACACTGTGCCACGATCTCTCTCGCAATACAGCTCACCCGACACAGCGAAAGTTACAATGCAAGATTCATATTTAAATACAGTGCAGTTTACAGTGAGTGCAAATCATAATACTACTAGAATACAGTATCTTATACAATCTTAATTACAATCAAACCTGATCATGTGACCACCTTTATTCAGAGACCACGTGGTCTTGAGTGACCCATTTAAATTCCTCCCTGTGATATCTATGCTTTTAATTTACCTGTATTAAGAGATCACATGTCTAACAGACACCAGCCAGCGCATTTCTCTCACCCAGCAACGAGACTCAAACCAGTATTAAACAACCTTTTTAGCAGGCTTTTATCTGTATTCAATATATTAAAACAACGCTGTCTTGTAAAGGAAGAGAGAACACGTGGGTAGAAACGAACGGTCTCTAGACGATACAGTTAAAGTTACTGAACTTGGAAAGACAGAAAATTGCAGAAAAATGTGCCGTTTGGAAAGACGCGGATACAGAACATTTTGAAACGGAAAGTAGAACTGGAGATGGTCTTTGCTTTCACAGAATAATTTCTGTGTAAATGCGTTATCTAAATGGACTTAGTACCATTCCACCTTGGAGTCATTTACAGTGTGTTTTAAATACAGAATTACAGGAAGGCATGTCGGAGACACACAGAAAAAGTATCTTTTAAGAGACCACCTGTGTTGCGGCCACTATTTGACTCCCTTGCTTGGTCTCTGAATTCAGGTTTGACTGTGCTCAGAAATTCAAAACAAAAGCACAGCCCTAATTAAAAGCTCTCCTAGTAAATGAACCCAAGTGGTTCTGGGATGGTTTACTGTAGGAGAAAGTGAGTTCCAGGGGACTTATTTGACCTGAAAAAAGAAACAAGGTCCAGGGGTCACAAATGGAGATTAGATAAAGGGGCATTCAGAACAGAAAATAGGAGGCACTTTTTTACACAGAGAATTGTGAGGGTCTGGAACTCCCCAGTAATGTTGTTGAAGCTGACACCCTGGGATCCTTCAAGAAGCTGCTTGATGAGATTCTGGGATCAATAAGCTACTAACAACCAAACAAGCAAGATGGGCTGAATGGGGCCTCCTCTCGTTTGTAAACTTTCTTATGTTCTTAATATTGGTTACACCTCCTCTCAGTTTCATGGGCCGTTTCTACTGTTAATTCGAGAAACCGATGTGCTCTAAGTCATAAACAACGAGAGATGCGTGAATGAAGGGTGAATAATCAGGGTTTATCTTGCACTACAGTTTTATATCTCCACTAAGAAACCCCTATCCTATTTGTTGGCCAACGGTGCTCTTTCCCTGTGTTCCAGGTCCCGCTCTGTGAGCGGTGCTTCAACAGGCCTCTCCTCCAGCCCTCTCAGCAGCCCCAGGGTAAGTTTTTATTGGCCAGCATCCCAGCTGGGAGGCTGACACTGAAGGAGTTCTGACCGTCTTTAAATCCATTCTCTTACCTTTTTATTAGCAATAGCAATGTTATAATTCCTCACCTTTAAATAAGTGCAGAACAAAACATACAAATACACGCCTTATTAACATTGTAACATGAATATAGCCCCCCTGTCATTTTAATATATTAAGTTTTAAATCTAGACAGCACTGTGCATATGTATTTATTTTCAGTTTTATTTTTAAAATTGTTATTTATTGTATTCCTCTATTTTATTAATTCTTTATTTTTATATATTTTTTTTTACTAAGTTGGGTCAATATTTCAATACGTTTAAATGCTGGTTGAACTTAAAGAAAGAAAAACAGACTTATTTTATCTTTGAAAACTGGTAAACATACTCCTCCCAGCACATGGAAAACAAGCCCGCTAAACCGGAGCTTAAAAAAAGAGTATTTTGGAGCCCATTGTAATTTGAATGCAATGGGTGCCACCTTGTGGTTCAATGGTGTTATTGCACTAGTCACTGTTATAATCAGTTGTAAGACATTCATTCAGTAGCAGAAAGATCTTTTTTTCGTACATTATATTCAAGCCCAGATAAACACTCTATAATAGCTATCTACAGAAAGCCTAAAACGTTTTAAAACACACCCCATTCTAAATAATTTATTTAAAGAAACAGTTTAGTCCCCAGCATAGAAAATGATTTCCAAGCAAATCTAAATAGAAAAAAAAGAATACATTTGTTTATATAACCTGAGATATTTCAGGCTGAACATTTTCCTATATGTGATTAAGAAGACTATTAGAATAAGAAGACTTTTAAACAGACACACAGAGAGACAGAGACAGACACAGACAGGTAGATAGGCAGACAAAGAGACAGACAGACAGACAAACAGACAGACAGAGAGAGAGAGAGAGATGACACACACACAGAGAGACAGAGTGAGCAACAGAGATAGACAGACCGATAGAGATAGACAGACAGAGAGACAGACAGACAGAGAGAGTGACAGAGAGACAGACAGGTAGAGATAGACAGAGAGACAGACAGAAAGAGGTAAACAGAGAGACAGACAGACAGAGAGAGTGACAGAGAGACAGACAGACACACACAGCTGGAGGGATAGAGACAGACAGAGAGAGAGATGACAGACAGACACACAGATAGATACACAGAGAGACAGACAGACAGACACATAGACAGGTTTACAGACAGACAGATACACAGGGACAGACAGACAGACAGGCAGAGATAGACAGACAGACAGATACACAGACAGACAGACAGACAGACAAAATGAGAGACACTGTTCTTAGTACCACAGGAAACTTCTGAACATGTCATTTGGAGCTGCTTACTCTCCCCCTTACAATGTTCAAGAGTTCAAGAGCTGCTGTTCAGTTCTAGCCATCTAGTGCCAGTGCCATCTAGTGTACAGCCAGGGTATTGCCAGCAAAACAGAACTTGATCCACAGTGGCAGGGATTTCAGTTATAGGTGGAAAACAATCCTTTGTAGATGAAATCCTTTTGGGCTGTAGAATTCGACTCAGGAACCTACACCTTTTGAGGCTTACCATCTCTTCCTTTGCTACATATATCATGTATCTGTGATAGCGCCATCTAGTGCACAGCTAGTGTATTGCCAGCAATCCCAAGTGTCAGACCACTAGGGGGCGCTGGCTCTTCTGTACAGACACTGGCTGTGTTACACTACGGCAGACAGCTGAATTGACGTGTTGAAATGATTTGTATTGTGATACAAGACCACAGCAGAGCTCTAGAGTTAAAGAACTACAGCTCCCAGCATCCCTCGCCATGGCCGCGGGTGCAGAGGCATGCTGGGAGCTGTAGTCCTAGACAGGGCTGTCCGGATTCACAATGCAATAACTATGGCAGTGCAGCAAGAACTGAAGAGCAGCTCCTGAATTTGTAGCCATCTTTTGAGTCATTGCAAGAGGAACCAGTCAGAATGGTTGGTTTAAAAGTCCATTATTTGTTCGTGTCTGTTTTTTGATCTGTTTCATTGTTAATCTTGTATGAGAAACAGAGCCATGCCATTCTGTCATGCCACCCCCCTACGCCAGCCTCTGTGGCACATTGTCTCAGCTGTACCATCTCATCCCACCCCTGGGGGTTCCCCCCCTCTCTCTCTCCAGAGCCCCGTATTCACATTCAGCCCATCCGACGTGGCGGCCGCCGCCAGGGAGCCCCGCCCATCGCCCGCGCCCGCCCCCCGAGGACCCCAGCCGTCCCACCGGGTGCCCGACCCCAAAACGCAAACCCTGCCAGCCAAGGTGTCGGAAAAAACCCACCTCCATCCCATCAAGTCCCTCCCTCTCCGCGACTCCCCCTCCCCTACCTCCCCTTCCCCCGCCTCTTCCACCTCGACCGCCTCTCCTTCCCCCTTCCCTTCCGTCTCACTCCCCACCGCTCGCTTCTTCTTCTTCCCTTCCAAACCGCCTTCCAAATGTGTACCCCCTGCTCCTGCTCCTCTCCTGCAGGTCACCCCTCACCCCTCTCCCCGGGGCAGCCCCCTGCCCACCCCCCTGGGCACCCCGGTCCACGGGCCCCCCCCACCGCGGGGGGAAGGCAGCAGTGGCAGTGGGAGCAGCTGCAGCGCGGGCTCAGTCACCCCGCCCTCCAGCCCTGGCGTGGGGGGCAGCAGCTCGGCTCACTGGAGGACCCGACTCAACTCCTTCAAGAACAACCTGCTGGGGTCCCCTCGCTTCCACAGGAGGAAGATGCAAGGTGAGGGGCTCATCTGCACTGCACACAGCACTGACTTCACAAGCATGGGAAGAAACCTTGACAATGA
Organism: Acipenser ruthenus; assembly: GCF_902713425.1. Classification (NCBI taxonomy): domain Eukaryota; kingdom Metazoa; phylum Chordata; class Actinopteri; order Acipenseriformes; family Acipenseridae; genus Acipenser; species Acipenser ruthenus. The sequence goes on from NC_081246.1 coordinate 232,191, forward strand.
CCAACGACTGGAAGTCTCAGGGTCTTCAGTGTGAATTCAGTGACTAACGACTAGAAGTCTTTCTCAGGGTCTTCAGTGTGAATTCAATGACTAACGACTAGAAGTCTTTCTCAGGGTCTTCAGTGTGAATTCAATGACTAACGACTAGAAGTCTTTCTCAGGGTCTTCAGTGTGAATTCAATGACTAACGACTAGAAGTCTTTCTCAGGGTCTTCAGTGTGAATTCAATGACTAACGACTAGAAGTCTTTCTCAGGGTCTTCAGTGTGAATTCAATGACTAACGACTAGAAGTCTTTCTCAGGGTCTTCAGTGTGAATTCAATGACTAACGAGTAGAAGTCTTTCTCAGGGTCTTCAGTGTGAATTCAATGACTAACGACTAGAAGTCTTTCTCAGTGTCTTCAGTGTGAATTCAATGACTAACGACTAGAAGTCTTTCTCAGGGTCTTCAGTGTGAATTCAATGACTAACGACTAGAAGTCTTTCTCAGGGTCTTCAGTGTGAATTCAATGACTAACGACTAGAAGTATTTCTCAGGGTCTTCAGTGTGAATTCAATGACTAACGACTAGAAGTCTTTCTCAGGGTCTTCAGTGTGAATTCAATGACTAACGACTAGAAGTCTTTCTCAGGGTCTTCAGTGTGAATTCAATGACTAACGACTAGAAGTCTTTCTCAGGGTCTTCAGTGTGAATTCAATGACTAACGACTAGAAGTCTTTCTCAGGGTCTTCAGTGTGAATTCAGTGACTAACGACTAGAAGTCTTTCTCAGGGTCTTCAGTGTGAATTCAATGACTAACGACTAGAAGTCTTTCTCAGGGTCTTCAGTGTGAATTCAGTGACTAACGACTAGAAGTCTTTCTCAGTGTCTTCAGTGTGAATTCAATGACTAACGACTAGAAGTCTTTCTCAGTGTCTTCAGTGTGAATTCAATGACTAACGACTAGAAGTCTTTCTCAGGGTCTTCAGTGTGAATTCAGTGACTAACGACTAGAAGTCTTTCTCAGTGTCTTCAGTGTGAATTCAATGACTAACGACTAGAAGTCTTTCTCAGGGTCTTCAGTGTGAATTCAATGACTAACGACTAGAAGTCTTTCTCAGGGTCTTCAGTGTGAATTCAGTGACTAACGACTAGAAGTCTTTCTCAGGGTCTTCAGTGTGAATTCAATGACTAACGACTAGAAGTCTTTCTCAGGGTCTTCAGTGTGAATTCAATGACTAACGACTAGAAGTCTTTCTCGGGGTCTCCAGTGTCAATTCATTGCAGTAGATTGCAATAGAGAGATCAATTATTTCCTGATCGGCTTGACTTGTTTTGTGTTTCTTTCTCCCAGTCCCGACATCGGAAGACATGTCCAGCTTGACCCCAGAATCTTCTCCAGAGTAAGTAACCATGGCGATAACCCCTATAACAATGTCCTGTAGTAACAGCACAGCACAGTGCAACAAAGCATAAAGCATGGTAAACCATAGGGAATCATTGTAAAGCACAGAGAGGTCTGGTAAAGTATAGGGAATCATTGTAAAGCACAGAGAGGTCTGGTAAAGCATAGGGAAGCATTGTAAAGCACAGAGAGGTCTGGTAAAGCATAGGGAAGCATTGTAAAGCACAGAGAGGTCTGGTAAAGCATAGGGAAGCATTGTAAAGCACAGAGAGGTCTGGTAAAGCACAGGGAAGCATTGTAAAGCACAGAGAGGTCTGGTAAAGCATAGGGAAGCATTGTAAAGCACAGAGAGGTCTGGTAAAGCATAGGGAAGCATTGTAAAGCACAGAGAGTTCAGGTAAAGCACAGGGAAGCATTGTAAAGCACAGAGAGGTCTGGTAAAGCATAGGGAAGCATTGTAAAGCACAGAGAGGTCAGGTAAAGCATAGGGAAGCATTGTAAAGCACAGAGAGGTCTGGTAAAGCATAGGGAAGCATTGTAAAGCACAGAGAGGTCTGGTAAAGCATAGGGAAGCATTGTAAAGCACAGAGAGGTCTGGTAAAGCATAGGGAAGCATTGTAAAGCACAGAGAGTTCAGGTAAAGCACAGGGAAGCATTGTAAAGCACAGAGAGGTCAGGTAAAGCATAGGGAAGCATTGTAAAGCACAGAGAGGTCTGGTAAAGCATGTTAAAAACAGGGTAAACTAACCCTTATAGAAGTGTCCCGCAGTAAAAGCACAGCACAGTGTAATAAAGCACAGTGTAATAGGCAAGCATTGTAAAGTATGGTAAAGCATATTTAAAAAAGAAATAGTAAAACTATGGGAAAGCATGCGGGGAAAACTGCATATTACAAATTGACTGCATAGTATAACCTTGGGAAATGCATGGTGAAGAACTGCAAATTACTGTACAAATAAACTTTGATATGAATAGTGTTCACTAACCTCCTAAAGGCAAAGTCCTCAATCAGAAACTCTGCGCAAAACTGTTTCAAAATGACTGCAGTGTTGCCAGTACCTTTAAGAGATCCACAAACAGAAAAAGATAAATTGTCTTCCCCACTGATGAAGGCATGAACCCTGACGCTGAGCTCAATCTGATACCAATGGAACAGCGCCTTTGAGTTAAATAAATCGCTACTAATTAAGAATCAATGGCTTGAACTGAATGGATTGAACTGGGATTGAATGCAGCTCATATTGTCCGTCTTTTATCCTGACAGGTTGGCGAAAAAGTCCTGGTTTGGGAATTTTATCAGCATGGAAAAGGAGGAGCAGATCTTCGTGGTGATCAGAGACAAGCCACTGAGCTCCATCAAGGCTGATATCGTCCATGCCTTCCTGTCAGTAAGTTAACCAAATCTGCCTGAACTTTATATAGACC
>NC_081246.1:237500-395000 GCF_902713425.1 Acipenser ruthenus
GTCAGGCAAGGACAAAGCCCGCCTCCTCCCTTCCAATGGGACGCAATCCCAGCCGTAACCCACGGCAACCAAGCGAGCGACCTAGCAACCAGGCAAGCAACCATCTAACCAACCAAACGACAGACAGACTGACCGACAGGACAATGGGACAATGGATTCACCCTCAGAGGTTCGAGCCAATAGGAATTCAAAGGGAAACTCGTCTCAACCAATAGGATGAAGGATCCACCCATAAAGATCTGCAACTGGGACTGACAGACAGACACGGACAGACCGACAGACTGTAAGACAACCATTGTGTAACTTGAAGACATATAGATAGGTAGATAGTTAGCCATGCTCCAAGCATATGTTGGAATTCTGTGTAGCTAAAAAAAAAGTTTCTGAGAGCTAAGCAGATGGACATACAGACCAACAGAAGTCTTTGTGTCCAGCTGTTTATAAGTACAGATGGTTTGACAATGCCTGCTCGCTTCAGAACCAGAGAGAGTGAGACTGTGGGTCTGATTAGTTTAATTTGACAAGGCTTGAAGGAGACCCCCTTAACCAAGACCCCATTTGGACGGACGGGAAACATTTTGAGAGACGTCGCTCGAGGAACGGGATGATTATCATCTTTAAGGGTGAACAGTTTGACAAACAAAAACTCGCATGAAGGGAAACCGACTTGAAAGGGAGACGACACACAGTTTTTAAACCAATCTAAGACACCGCTTGGACGGTGAACTGCTTTCCAGTAAACAAACAAACGCCTGCAAAAAAAATAAAACACATGAACTCAAATACAGAACAACACACACACACACAGAGGCACGTTCGTGCTTCCCTGAGCCAAAACTACGGTTAGTATTATCACAAGGGTGTGTATATATATATATATATATATATATATATATATATATATATATATATATATATATAAAAAATATATACGCAAACGGACACCTTAATTGCCGTATGGAAATAAGTGTTGCCCTGACGGATGAAAAAAAATGGACACAAAGACGCCATGTTTTTTCTTTCTCCCAGAATCCTCCTCTTTCTGCTCAACCAGGATTGAAAACAGCCCCCCTCTCGCAGGGTTTGTCTATTTCACTTTGTCTATTATACTTTGCTAGGGGTAAGAACTGGAATGTACTGAGGAGGAAGAGACTGGTGATTCAGCCCCTGTCTGTCTTATTCCCCCCAACTATGGCGCTATCCAATATTCCAGCAGAGAAGCTGTATATAGCTGTATTCAATTAAGGGCTTACTGAATGTTGCCACAGGAGTTTTCTAGCTGTGGCCTAATGCAAGAAGTCTATCCTCTGTGTTTGGTTTTGTTGAATAGAGCTATAGAACAAGGGTGGGGATGAGGAGCCGGGATTGTTAATTGAATATGACTTTAATTGATCTCTGAACAGTGGAAATCTAACTTCAGTGGCAGTTTGGTATGCCTAGCAATGTAGGCGTCATTGTTTGGTTTTATGTAACCATACATTTGTTCCATGCGACAGAGGGAATCCGCATGAACGCATCAAATCGGAATACATTTCAGTCCGCATTTTCCACAACATTGGGATCCCTTGTAATCCCAGTGTGAACTCCAAAAGAAAAGTTGAATGAATTAGTCTTGAATTAAAAGCAGTCTTTTAAAAGCATTATCTTGGGCCCTGAGGGTCTCCCCTGGTAAAGGCACGACCGCGTGGTGCGCAGGGGGGAGTCACACAGTCAGGGGAGCGCAGGGGTCCCCGAGGGTCTCCCCTGGTAAAGGCATGGCCGTGTGGTGCGCAGGGGGATTCACACAGTCAGGAGAGCGCAGGGGTCCTCGAGGGTCACACAGTCAGGGGAGCGCAGGTTCCTGACTGTTCTGTTGCTTATCTTCACATACTAGATAAGAAAGACAAATTCGATATTTGATATTTTTTAAACTGTAATATAAAAGAGCAGTACAGCATTCAACTGGATACCCGTGGGCATGAGAAATAACCGCGTCATCCCCCCCTAACAAAAGATCTTCACTGTTCATAGATGTGTTTATTTATGTATTTATTTATTTATTTATTTATTTATTTATCATTTACATTATTTTGTTTATTTATTGATTTGTATATTATTCTGCTGCTGGACTCGGTGTTTAGGTATCTTCTTAGATCCACATCTTGACATTATGAATTTGAAGCCATGTTGTTCAAAATACCTGCGTTTGATTAAAACGTGACATCCTGTTTTGAGTTCAGGCAGGAGGGTCGAGGGAGCAGGGGCTGAAAAATCCATCCTGGATTTCACGATTCAGAGTTTGTAACTGCCCTGTCTGCTTTGCCTTTTTTAAGAAGCATTTACCAGCAGCTGTTAAATACATCCGTGCATTAACCTGTTGATTTCAAAACGAGAACATAAAAACTTAAGAAAGTTTACAAACGAGAGGAGGCCATTCGGCCCATCTTGCTCGTTTGGTTGTTAGTAGCTTATTGATCCCAGAATCTCATCAAGCAGCTTCTTGAAGGATCCCAGGGTGTCAGCTTCAACAACATTACAGCAACATTACATTTCAAGAACGTCTGTCCTTCCCTCACCTTTACAGTCGAGTACCAATTAAAAGCCGATCGGAAGCAAATTTTCCTCTCATCTGGGAAGCTGACATTTTTAGAATAAAATGGAACCCAATGTCATCATTTCTCTGTGAAATAAACCAATGTAGTCGGATGTGCAGAAACTTTTCATTGTCAGTTTACGGCCTCAGTCTGGCAGTAACAATGTCAGCTCCCCGGAGAGGAAAATAATCTTCCAATCGGCTTTTAAAACACTCAGTGCGGAAGTGAATCACCATTGATTGGTACTCAATTGTAAAGGTGAGGGAGGACAGCTTTGTTCCCATGTGTTGCTACATCTGTTTACGTAAGGTGTGTGTATTGTTTGGACCTCTCAGAACTACATTTCCCATCATCCTCCTGCTCGCATGTGTAACTGAGATGGATTTACCAGTGACCAGGAGGATGATGGGAAATGTAGTTCTGAGAGGTCCAATGCGGGTACATGGGAAGCCATCTTGGAGGCAGTGGAATGCAATTTAAAAGTTTTAAAAAGTGGTCTAAATGATAATTTTTTTTTAAAAAACAATACACACTCTAGCATAAACAGTTGTTGCAACACAATAAAAAGGTCCTTATGTGCCCTTTAATGAACTGATTTATTTAATACCTGCCAATTTTAAATAAATACTTCTTAAAGGCAATGTCGAGTGAGCACAGATCTAGTAGATACTATCCAGAGTTATTCCCAAATGTCATCAATCTGTCAGGGAGCCGTACAAGAAATCATCGTATCTTTAGCTAAATGATTTTTTGAAAACGAGCCGATATCAGTCTTGTTCATTTCCATCAGCAAGGAGATGGAAATCAAACCAGTTTCAATTGAGACCCTGCCAGTCAGCCCCAGTTAGCGGAACTCAATCTCTCCAACAGCATCGCACTGATGGAGAAGGTTTCCTAATAAGGGTCTGGTATATTACACTGCCAGGGAAATATTCAATGGCGATTTCTAAAGAAACATGATCCGTAGAAAGCAGATGGAGCCGGCTGCAGCCCCAGTTTGATACTGGGAACATCACAGACTGGTTTCGTGGTGCCCTCTTAACTGGGACTGACTGATTTGAGTCTGTCGATGGAACTGGGACCGATTTCAACCCCATTTCGGTCCCAGTTACTGATTGAAACGTGCAATAGTGGGACAGATGGCGGAATGCAGTTTAGTTCTTGTGCTGGCAAACTGAGTTGTTGGTTTTCTGTTATCTGCAGGTATCAGGACAGTGATTTTTAACTCTGGACATTAAAGGATGTTATTAGGAGGAGCAATAGACTAGCTTTTCTTTTTTGAATTGCTGTCTCCCAGTTTGCAACCAGTGCTGTTGTTCCCTGTTTTGTTCTCCCGTCACCAGTATCTTCCGTCTGAATGCGTGGACTGGTTTTAAATAGGGCACTTTGTTTTTATGCACCTCTGGTTAGTGAAGTTTAGCCAGCCTCCTTCTCTACCTCCCAGTCCCTGCTCAGCTCTACTCACTAGAGCCAGCCTCCTTCCCTCCCTCCCAGTCCCTGCTCAGCTCTACTCACTAGAGCCAGCCTCCTTCCCTCCCTCCCAGTCCCTGCTCAGCTCTACTCACTAGAGCCAGCTTCCTTCCCAGTCCCTGGTCATCTCAAACCACTAGAGCCAGCCTCCTTCCCTCCCTCCCAGTCCCTGGTCATCTCAAACCACTAGAGCCAGCCTCCTTCCCAGTCCCTGCTCATCTCAAACCACTAGAACCAGCCTCCTTCCCAGTCCCTGCTCATCTCAAACCACTAGAGCTAGCCTCCTTCCCAGTCCCTGCTCAGCTCTAACCACTAGAGGCAGTCTCCCTCCCTCCCTCCCAGTCCCTCCTCAGCTCTAACCACTAGAGCCAGCCTCCCTCCCTCCCTCCCAGTCCCTCCTCAGCTCTACTCACTAGAGCCAGCCTCCTTCCCTCCCTCCCAGTCCCTGCTCAGCTCTAACCACTAGAGCCAGCCTCCCTCCCAGTCCCTGCTCATTCCAAACCACTAGAGCCAGCCTCCCTTCCTCCCAGTCCCTCCTCAGCTCTACCCACTAGAGCCAGCCTCCCTCCCAGTCCCTGCTCATTCCAAACCACTAGAGCCAGCCTCCCTTCCTCCCAGTCCCTCCTCAGCTCTACCCACTAGAGCCAGCCTCCCTCCCAGTCCCTCCTCAGCTCTACCCAGTAGACCCAGCCTCCCTCCCAGTTCCCCCTCGGCTCTAACCACTAGGCTCGGTCCCATTATACCACTTTAACCATTAAGAACCAGTTCATGCATTGCAGTATATTGAATTAGATTTAATTTGTTTTTTTTAATGCATTTTGTTCCTTATATAATGTACATTAATTAATTGATTTATTTATTTATTTATTTATTTATTTAAGTCTTTGATTTTTGTGTTAATTTATTCACGATAACGCACATTTTGTACTGAATTGATTTGTTAACGCGACTGAATGTTATAATTTCCCTGGTTTGTTAAAAGGGATGATGTAGAATGTTATTCAGACACAGTTAAGTTTTTATCCCAAGCGCACTGTTCTTGCAACAAGAACATGAGCAGAAATGGCATTCTGATGGCGTTTAACCGTTGATCTGGTTGGTTGTTGAGTCCTGTTGATTTTGACAGCATTTAGTAGTTTGGACCCTTTCTTGCACCCTCTGCCGAGGTAGTTCTGACCCACACAGTCAGTGATTTGGACTATAGATAAAAATGGAAAATGAAGTGAATTTCCTATTCACTGACTTCAAAATCAGAAGCAGAGTTCATGAGCAAATAAGAAGTGATTGATTTGATTTCTAACTGTTTCAACGTGGAGATTTTCGAGGTAAATTATGTTGGACGAGACATTAAGAGAAAACCGTGCAGCTTGGCTAACGTATTAAATTTAGGGTTAAAATGATAAAACAAACATTCAGCTGATTGAAAAAAAAAATCATAAAATGGTATTTGCAATCTTCCATAACTATTAAACACTCAATAGTGATACATTTAAAAATGCTAAAGGAAACGTTCAATTCAAATGTTTAGACTAGAAGTCTTTCTCTGTGTCTTCAGTGTAAATTCAATGACTAACGACTCAAAGTCTTTCTCTGTGTCTTCAGTGTAAATTCAATGACTAACGACTAGAAGTCTTTCTCAGCGTCTTCAGTGTTAATTCAAAGACTAACGACTAGAAGTCTTTCTCAGTGTCTTCAGTGTGAATTCAATGACTAACGACTAGAAGTCTTTCTCAGTGTCTTCAGTGTGAATTCAATGACTAACGACTCAAAGTCTTTCTCAGTGTCTTCAGTGTGAATTCAATGACTAACGACTAGAAGTCTTTCTCAGTGTCTTCAGCGTGAATTCAATGACTGACGACTAGAAGTCTTTCTCAGTGTCTTCAGTGTGAATTCAATGACTAACGACTCAAAGTCTTTCTCAGTGTCTTCAGTGTGAATTCAATGACTAACGACTAGAAGTCTTTCTCAATCTGAAATCGGTATAAAATCTATAAAATTATGATTACAGTGCCTGACCAATTTTATGATACCAAACAGCTGGTACCGCCTTTGGCGGAACACTGTCGTGCCGTCTGGTCCAGCACATCCACACTGAACTTGCAGTATTCCACTGTCTCAGTCTTCTTTGCCGTCGGTTACGATCGCCACTGTTTTGTGCATAGAGCTGAGAATGAACCTGCAATGCTATACACAGGAGGTACCTATGACTCAGAGGTTTTTCAAGCACTCAAAGAATGCAGACAGGTGGACACCACTTGATCACGGAGCTTTATTGAAAAGGACAGGTGATTGTATTGAAAAGGACAGGCAGGATTATAGGCTATATTTGATCAACAAATATGTATTGAAATAACAGGTTAAAATGACCAGTTTGGGTGCTTCTAGGTGCTTATAATGATCAATTTCTTGCGAATGTGCAGCTCAAAGGCCGTCAGGATATCTAATACATATATTTAGGAGAAGTCAGGAATGGACAAGCGCATTACATTCCGGAAACGCAGAGTTATTAAATTTTAAAACCCAAAATGGTCAAATTGACCAGCTTGGCGCTTCTAGTGCTAAAACACATTTAGGCAAAGGTGGGCTTCCAGTTACTGACCCCAGCAATAGAACACGAAGCCAGAAGACACAGCGGCCCTCCAGGAACTGAGTTTAACTCCCCTGGTCTAGAAACTAAACGATCCCTCTTCCTTAATTGAAAGATCTGATCCTTTTTTGCTTATAAATGAACCCCTGGACATAGCTATGTTTGAAGTGTGCATAATACTGTTTTCTGTAGAATAAAATACACATCAGGGCTTCATTACTGTGAAGACGGCTGTACAGTAACGTTAGGATAAAGTTCTGAGTGTCAGGAACTTTGTTTTATCTAGCAGATCTCTCTTCTGAATACCCATAAGAAAATATTAGAAATAAACAAAAAGCAGGAAATTCCAATTGGTTTCTTAACCTTGTTGTGGGTTCATGAAGCAGACGCAACTTTAGAACGTTCAATCGGAATTCGGAATATGGAACTAAGTAGACAAACTTTTCGGCTTGTGCCTTCTTCAGTGTGCTGATCAGGAAGTGTGTGTGTGTGTGTGTGGGGGGGGCAGAGCTCTGAGTGAACAGGACCCGTCGTTGTAGTCCTAATCGATAGATCTGTCATAATAATGTTTTAATCTTAGCTCTTACACCAGGATCAAAGGGAGACTCCATCAAAATGCCACCGGCTCATGCAGATAATGTAGCTGTAGCCAACTGTTGCTTTACCACTGTTTAGACTGAATTCACCAAACACTGTGTTACTGTCTGGTGCCCCCTGCAGCGTTGGAGGTATGACAGCAGGGTCACGTTGTTATCGTTTCAGAGAGGAGTGATCATACAAGGTGTTCGGCCTATAGTAACACTTATGGTTTTTTTTTAAGTGAAACTAACATAATTATCATCAAAATGAAGGCTAGACTATGTTCTCTTTCATCCCCAGGAAAACAAAATGCAGATTAAAAAAAGTTTGTATTTTCTTGTTTTATTCCAGTAACCATGTAAAAATGACATTGGGTGTTTTTTAAAAGTTGCTTAACTTATAAAAGACATTGATTCGCTGATGAAGATATATGCAGACATTGCTTTGGTGGAGTTGTGTGGTGTTGAATTAGCTTGTGAGTTCAACATTAATTCTGTCTTTCATTACCGGCGACCGATATCTCTACCGGTTATACACTGTAATGTTGTTATAGAGATGTTTGCCATTTATTTATAATTGGCTCAAAATAACCATGATAATCATGATTATCAGCCAGTTTATGGAACAAAATATGTTCCTATTTACAAAAAAATAAAATAAACATGCTTTTCTTTTATGGCTTTCATGGCAAATTAATGTGATGCGATTAAAAAGGAGTCATAAAAACTTCTATGTAAATGACTAGATTATAAGAAAGAAAGAATTAAAAACTTAAAATAGTAACTTGGCACAGGTAACAAATATCAGTTATATTAACTAATGTTTTCTTCTTGTTAAGTCTCAATTTAAAGCACACCTGTAGTCTCAGTAGAGTTCTCTAACAGGTCTCTAAGTACAGCTGGTACACCACAGTGCACCAGTAACCTGCCCCCCCCTGCAACACAGTTCCAGAGGATGTCATAAATGACTGATTACACACTGGTGTGCCTGCTGTACTTAGAGACCCATTGGAGAGCTCTGTTGAGGCCACAGGTTTAAACTGTTTAAAAAGTTCCTAGGAACTGAAAATGATATACAGCATGATCCTTAACAATATAATTAGATATGACAGCTGTGATATTTTATTATCATTTGTTTATTTAGCAGACGCCTTTATCCAAGGCGACTTACAGAGACTAGGGTGTGTGAACTATGCATCAGCTGCAGAGTCACTTACAGTTACGTCTCACCCGAAAGACGGAGCACGAGGAGGTTAAGTGACTTGCTCAGGGTCACACAATGAGTCAGTGGCTGAGGTGGGATTTGAACCGGGGACCTCCTGGTTACAAGCCCTTTTCTTTAACCACTGGACCACACAGCCTCCTATGGACCACACAGCCTCCTATATTTAACTCCAGTACCAACTTTCAAAACGGCAAATGCATTAAACACAACAGTCCGTTTTTAAGTCTGCCATTTTTGTGCTTCATGTGAATATAACACATCTGATTTTGTTCCCTGGGTTGTTGCATGTAGCAATTCTAAACGTGTGGGGTACACAGTTACTGCACAGGATTATTTGATGAATCGGTTGCCGATTCAATCGAAAGCCTGAAAGGAATTGAGTAGGAACTTCAAAAATCACCCAATGCCAAGTTATATGCAAATCTGCTTTCTCCATTGTATCAATGCATGCATTATGAAATATATAAGGAGTCCATGCCAAAGTTGATGCCAGAAAAAAAACAAAAAAACATATTATTAAAAAAAAGAGAAAAGTCAATTCTTGTGTGGTTCTTCGTAATGTTAATATAGTTTCATAGTGGGATAATGATGAAATGGCTGTATGTCACAAAGACGGCCGGAGTGGGTGGCGTCAGACCAGAAGCAGGAAATAAATAAACAAAGACTTGGAGGTTTGGTGAAGCTGGGCGTGTGATTGCGCTCAGCATTTAATAATTAAACAGAACAGAACAGAAAATAAAAGGTTTGAACAGACAAAAACACAGGACACGGCACTAGAGCCAAAATAAATAGACAAACAAAACGGACTAGACAGTGCACAGACAGATGAACAAAACACGGTGAGCAGATTTAACTATTTACTTTACTTTTACAATTACCTCCGTCTCCAAACCCGTTCTCCACTCACCGAACACCTAACCCCGACTGAATGAAAATGTGCATCTATATATACTGTTGTGCTGGGATTCAATTACTAATTAATTATTCACTTGAATCCCAGCACGTGAATTAATTCTGTGCAACCCCGTGCTCACATATTACATTTAACCAGCATGTGAAGTGATTTGTGCTCTCCTCGTGCCTAAATACAAATCTACACTTTTTAAATCACACGTGAAACACAGACCCGTTTATATCCCGTGTACCAATGACTATACACCAACATTAACACACACACCATACAACACATAACACACAAATACACACAGGGGCGGGGCGCATTGCCACACTGTAATATCACAAATATATCACATGAGTTTTATCTTAAGTGTATCTTGCACTATTTTGTTTATTCTCAAAAGATAAAAAAAACTCAAATTTATGGTTCTCGATATTATTCTATAAGTAGGTTAAAATGTAACATTTTGAATCAACACCACTGTTTTGGTTAATATTTTTGTGTATCATTGTTTTCTTCCCCAGCCTTCAGATATTGGCATAAGCAGCTGATTGGTTAGTGAGCAGCCAATGGGATACTCAGGGTTGCAAGGGCAGTTGGAAGATTGCTGCAATAGCATTGGAGAGTTTCCTCAAGTTCTTCATATGGTTCTGATTTTCTGGAAGGAAAATGATTTGTTACTGTTACAAAACCTTCATATTGTCCTTGAATTTCTTGAACCATTTTGCAACCACCATATTCAAATTGTTGTTTGCACAATTTGTATGTGAAAATAACATTTCAAAAGTTAAAGAAATTAGAGTTACACGTCCCCACGTGTTGCTACAACTGTTTAAATAAAGTAGTTGTCATTTTTCTTTTCATTGTGAACATCCTGACAACTTTTTACACTTATAACTTGAAAGTCTGTTTCAAAGCTCTGTTCAAAATGTCCGCTCTAGTGCCCTGATCGTGCAAATGTAATTGCCCACATTGTCAACAGAACAGAAAAGTCAGAGCACTTGTTATGTTTTTTTTTCAATCACTCTTCCTGCAGTGGTTTAGAGGACAGATCTCAAACCCTGGTGCACTAGAGCAGCCATTTTGAAAAGAGCTTTGAAACAGACTTTTAACGCTAATATTTTTCAGGAACCCTGCTACTTACTCTTTAAAGACTATCCACAAGCTTCGAAATTAAATATGGTTTACTTCTAGCTTGCTCGCATTGAGTGCGTTTTTACTCTTTGAAAAAATTGCGCTAATGATTTTGAGCTGAAAGCGTTGAGCAACCATTGCGAGGTGAAAAAATACAGATTGTTGGTTGGATAAACACTGCAGCAGGTACGCACATGCAATATTGTATTGTAAGGGTTAGGGTTAGGGTTAGGGTTAGGGGATTTCATAAACACTGCAGCAGATATGCAGGTGCAATCTTGTATGGTGTGTGTGAGGGGTGTGCTGATATTTTTTCAAGTAATTGCCTTTTTGAAATTAGAAGTTTCAAGAATAAAACATGGTAATCACTCAACGCAAAAAAATGCGGTCCCTCGCTTACACAAATATTGAGTATCAATCAATAACAATTGGACAGTATTATTTAATATAGACCCTGTCCTGATCAAGCTCACTGACGCTCATTTTTCATAAGCGACTCTCCTAACTTTCTTTTATACTTTTATTATTTATTTCTTAGCAGATGCCCTTATCCAGGGCGACTTACAATTGTTACAAGATATCACATTATTTTACATACAATTCCCCATTTATACAGTTGGGTTTTTACTGGAGCAATCTAGGTAAAGTACCTTGCTCAAGGGTACAGCAGCAGTGTCCCCTACCTGGGATTGAACCCACGACCCTCTGGTCAAGAGTCCAGAGCCCTAACCACTACTCCACACTGCTGCCCCTTTTAATATGAAATCGTTTTTTTTATTTCCTTAGAAAGTGCTGTGAATTGTGGGATTGTAGTCCTGGGCAAGATGGAAGCTCTAGAACTCGACACAGTACTACATATCCCAGTTTCCTCAGTGGTAGCTCTTGGGTTTAAGGAAAGGTCACGTTTGCGTGATGAATCGGTTGCATTTGCTGGTTTTGGAACCTATTTTCATTGCCAGTTTACCGATGTATTTATTTACCTGCCGATTAACGAAATACTTCTCAAAGGCAATTACGTGTCATCTCTGTTCATTTTATTTTAGTTTGCAGTCTGATTTCACTTTTTTTAACCCTGCATTACAGTAATTAGGGTGGCGTGTTGGTTAGCGCTGCTGCCTCCCAGCTCCAGGGTCCTGGGTTCGATTCGGGCCTCAGGGGTCTGTCTGTGTGGAGTTTACATGTTCTCCCCGTATTCACGTGGGTATTCTCCTACAGTCCAAAGACATGCTGGCTAGGTGGATTGGCCTCTCTAAATTGCCTCTTAGTTGTCCTGCGATGGATTAGCATCCCATCCCGGGTGTAGTCCTGCCTTGCGCCCTGTGTCTGTCGGGTTAGGCTCTGGCTCACCGCAACCCTCTATAGGATTAAGCAGTTACAGATAATGGATGGATTATGGTAATTATTATTATTATTATTATTATTTATATACAGGGCAATACAAGGTTACAATGCAAGCTTAATATTGAATACAGTGTAGTTTACAGTCTCATATCATGTAGAGGAAACATGAGGGGACGAAATCAAGAACGAGAGGCGGAACTGTTTTATATGAAATACACTTTTAAATACAATATCTACTTCATCGTTATGTAGGCACAAGTTAATAAAAAAAATGAAATTGGAATGAATTAAAAAAACGATCAGCTGGATGCAAACAGTAGAATTAAGAAAATAAAGTTTATTGAATGTGCTTGTGTCTGAGTGTTTATTTCAAAAGAACTGTGTTCTGTTAACACTACACCCTCCCCCCTGTAGGGGGCAGTGTAAAGCAGTTTAAACCCTGCTCTGGGTCTCTCAGCTCCTGTCTAACTGGACTCTATTTACACTGCACCCTCCCTGCTTGTAAGACACAGTCTGACCTGTAGGGGGCAGTGTAAAGAAGTTTAAACCCTGCTCTGGGTCTCTCAGCTCCTGTCTAACTGGGCTCTATTTACACTGCACCCTCCCTGCTTGTAAAGACACAGTCTGACCTGTAGGGGGCAGTGTAAAGGAGTTTAAACCCTGCTCTGGGTCTCTCAGCTCCTGTCTAACTGGGCTCTATTTACACTGCACCCTCCCTGCTTGTAAAGACACAGTCTCACCTGTAGGGGGCAGTGTAAAGGAGTTTAAACCCTGCTCTGGGTCTCTCAGCTCCTGTTTAACTGGGCTCTATTTACACTGCACCCTCCCTGCTTGTAAAGGCACAGTCTCACCTGTAGGGGGCAGTGTGAAGGGCCATATATAACATATATGTAAATATATATAATTGCAGTTCACATGTGTAAAAGGGAATGAGGGAGCTGCAGTTAAAGTGCACCCGTTTATTTGCAAAAAACGAACTGGAACAAATAAACAAGGTACAAGGATCCAAAATTGGTAAATCAAAACCTACAAAGACTTAAACAAACACACCTTACTGCTGCAGGCTTCACTGAACCATCCATCTCAAACAAAGCATTGGGTTCCCTTGTATAACCTTGTGGCTAGGTCTCGATTGACCATCAATTATCCAATGTAGACCCAGCCACATTCCACTTGGGGTTAATTCCATCCCTGCCAAGCTTAAATTAAAAATAATAAATCTTTATTGAAAAAACACTGGAAAAATGAACATCCAAAAAAAAGGGCCTGGAAATCTTCAAAGCTGCAATTTCAATGCCAGTGTTCAATTTAACATCTATAAATAGTGCGTCTTGTTTTTAATCAGTTCAATGTTTATTAAAATAATAATATTTTTTTAATTAATGCATTTTTTTAGGCTTTAAGGGACTATTTTTTAGGTCTTGCGGAAGGATATTTAATAAAAATTACTTTTTTGTAAATTAAAACATGTTTTTATTTTTTTTAAAACATATCAACCACACATATTAACTGATATAAGAGAGAGGCTCAACCAGACATATTAACTGATATAAGAGAGAGGCTCAACCAGACATATTAACTGATATAAGAGAGAGGCTCAACCAGACATATTAACTGATATAAGAGAGAGGCTCAACCAGACATATTAACTGATGTAAGAGAGTCTCAACCAGACATATTAACTGATATAAGAGAGAGGCTCAACCAGACATATTAACTGATATAAGAGAGAGGCTCAACCAGACATATTAACTGATGTAAGAGAGAGGCTCAACCAGACATATTAACTGATATAAGAGAGAGTCTCAACCAGACATATTAACTGATATAAGAGAGAGTCTCAACCAGACATATTAACTGATGTAAGAGAGAGTCTCAACCAGACATATTAACTGATGTAAGAGAGAGTCTCAACCAGACATATTAACTGATATAAGAGAGAGGCTCAACCAGACATATTAACTGATATAAAACTACAGTATTTTCACAGTTTCCCCCTTACTTTTCCCATGGTTTACTAGAGTTTAGCCTGGTTTGCCATGTTTATTAATATGCTTTACTATACCTCTCAATCTTTTACAATGCTTGCCTATGCTTTTACTATGGGACACCTTTAAAGGGATTTCCTTCTCTAACTGTGAGGCTGTGCTGTGATTGGATGTCTGAGAGCAGGAGGAGATGGGGCGAAGTTAAGCAGCGTTCCCATTGGTTGTGGGGAATTCCGTGATGGCTGCAGCGTTGGCATAGATCATGATCTTGTTAATATTTTCATCGGGATCAGAATTGTTCATCTTTCCCTGGATGGTGTCGAGCATGCACTGGTTCAGGAAGATGTACTGGGACTAGGAGGGGGAGAGAGATGGGAATGAGAGCCTTACTGTGGGACACTTTTATAAGGGTTAGTTTACCCTGTGTTTTAATATGCTTTACCATACCTCTCTGTGCTTTACAATGCTTCCCTATGCTTTACCACACCTCTCTGTGCTTTACAATGCTTCCCTATGCTTTACCAGACCTCTCTGTGCTTTACAATGCTTCCCTATGCTTTACCAGACCTCTCTGTGCTTTACAATGCTTCCCTATGCTTTACCAGACCTCTCTGTGCTTTACAATGCTTCCCTATGCTTTACCAGACCTCTCTGTGCTTTACGATGCTTCCCTATGCTTTACCAGACCTCTCTGTGCTTTACAATGCTTCCCTATGCTTTACCAGACCTCTCTGTGCTTTACAATGCTTCCCTATGCTTTACCAGACCTCTCTGTGCTTTACAATGCTTCCTTATGCTTTACCAGACCTATCTGTGCTTTACAATGGTTCCCTATGCTTTACCAGACCTCTCTGTGCTTTACAATGCTTCCCTATGCTTTACCAGACCTCTCTGTGCTTTACAATGCTTCCCTGTGCTTTACCAGACCTCTCTGTGCTTTACAATGCTTCCCTATGCTTTACCATGCTTTATTACACTGTGCGGTGCTTTTACTGCGTGACTCTTTTATAAGAGTCTCTTGAGATCCTTTCTCTCGGGTTTCTGTGCTGGACTCACCTCTGTTTGGACCATGAGAGGCCGGTGGAGCCTCATCTTCTTCACAAAGCTCTGGATCCCCACAGCCTTCTCCCTCTCTATCTGCAGCAGGAGGGAGTCGAGAGCAATCAGGGTTCCTGTGCGCCCCACTCCAGCACTGCAAGAGAAAGAGGAACCGTGGACCTTCTGAAAGGTGCTTCAGGCAAGTAGCGGGGTTCCAAAAAAATATATAGCGTCAGGCGTCCCCACGTGTTGCTACAATTATTTAAATAACGTTTTACATTTATAACTTTAAAGTCTGTTTCAAAGCTCTTTTCATGAGTCAAATGGCTAGAATCTCATTCGTCAGTCGATAAACCACATGTCCAATGATCAGCTAGAAAGGGCTTTATATCCTACCTCAAACCATTTGTCCCTGCCTCCTCCCAGCCTCCACCTATTTTTTGGCCTCGTCTAACAGGGAGGGCAACTATCCTGCCCCCCTGCCCTTGGCTTCCCTACAGTCAGCCTCTCCACTATAACTAGATTATGTGCAGGGGTACCAGGAAGGGCGAAGCCAAATCCAAAAGATGGCATGGAAATATGTATAGAGTAGTATTTGTTGTGTAAGCTTTAATGAATATTGTATTCTATCGCATTAGTTTTCCTGACTAAATAACAGTGCAACTCTATCACAGGTGTCGTTTTTGTGACAGTGCTGGGATCGCAATCCAGTACCTGCAGTGTACGATGGCCGGACCGTTCCTCTCCTGATTGTCCAAGAATTTTCGGACCAGGGCCCGGAATTGGATGAGGGTGGCAGTGTTATCCGGAACGTCGTGATCCGGCCAGGCGGTGAAGTGGAACTGTCTGACCGTCCGGGATTCCAAGGATTTCATCTGGGAAAAACAGAAGGAAATGTAAGGATAGATTCAAGGATTCTTTTAAAACCCTGTCGTGGTTTATTGCTTAGATAATAAACACTAGCATTATTACCATTTACGAAACTCATTACAAAAAACTTCATAAAAATAGTTATGGTTTAAGCCTGAAACCACAACAGTCAGGGAATTCCTTATAAAGAAAACGACAATGAAATGAACTTCAATGGTGCAGCTTGAAGCCACAAAATGCCAAACCACCCATAACTCAGCTGCATATATACTGCGATGTAATGGGCAGGGTAGCATTCAATGATAAGGGGAGCTGTGAAGATGGCAGAGGTAAGAACATTCATTTTAAAACCTTAGTAACAATGCCTTTAACAAGGAGAATGTCCACTAAACAATGATAATAACACTTTTCCAGTGAATGCCATTTTAAACAAGGAGACAGGGGGTTTGATCTCTTGACAGCATCTCTGCTTCCTTTACTGAATTCAGACGCTCACGTGTTTGAGAGTAAAATCCCGGAGAGTCCAGTCAGGCTGCTCCTGTTCAGAAAACACGGTGACTGAAATATCTCCGTAGGTGCAGGGAGTGTAGTCCAGAGGCCAGTACTGCTCACACTTCACCTGGGGAGAGGAGAGAAGACAGAGGGGTGAGAGGAGAGAGGAGAAGAGAGAGGAGAGAGTGGAGGACGAGGGAGGGAGGAGAGAGAGGGGGTAGATAGAAGGGGGAGGGGAGAGAGATAGGAGAGAGATAGGAGAGAATGGAGAGGAGATAGAGAACAGAGGAAAGACGGAAGAGAGGAGGAGAGGGTCAGGAAATGGGAGAGGTGGGGAGAGAGGAGAGGACAGAAGAGAGGAGAGAAGAGAGAGAGGAGGACAAGGGAGGGAGGAGAAGAGGGGGTAGAGAGAAGGGGGAGGGGAGAGAGATAAAGAACAGAGGAAAGAAGGAAGAGAGAGGGGAGAGAGGGACAGGAAATGGGAGAGGTGGGGAGAGGAGAGAGGAATAAGGAGGTAAAAGTTATAAATCAGACAGTAATGAACATGCCAGATTAGGCTGTATAAAAAAATTTAGGGGTTGGGGGTTGGGGTTGGGTTTAGGGCTTGGGTTTAGGGTTGGGGTTGGGGTTAGGGGTTGGGGTTGGAGTTGGGGTTGGGTTGGAGTTGGGGTTGGATTTAGGGCTTGGGTTTAGGGTTGGGGTTGGCATTGGCGTTAGGGTTGGGGTTTAATGAGACAAAATCCATCCCAAATGAAATGATACTCACTGCATTACTTCCTTCACTCTGTAAGTTGTTTATTACCAATACATATTCTAAGTACACTATAAATTAGGGGAGCAAATCGTGGGTAACACAATTGGGCACTGTAAAGATTTCTTATTGCGTGTTTTGGAGTTAGGGATGAGATTTCTGATTTGAGTGTTTTGGAGTTAGGGGTGACATTTCTGACTGGGTGCTTTGGAGTTAGGGTTAATATTTTCTCAAAATGCATTTTTGGACTGTGTATTTATACAAAGCACTGTTGCTTCTAAAACAAAATAGAAAAAAGTGATACTGAAAAAGAGAGGGAGGGAACGGCCAATCAAGATGCAGTTTGATTCCAGGACTTACTTGTGAATTCTCAATGCAATTGGTCAGCATGACAATTGCCTCCACCTGGTTCTCCCACACCATTCGCCAGAAGTCTTCCACAGTGTTGGGCAAGGGACCCTGAGCGGCGATGAACTCCTTCGCAGTGTGATAGCCCTGTTGAAGGATTCATTGCAGTGTTTGAAATAAGGGCTATGAAAAAGACTCACAATAACAAGTCTAAAGGGTAAAACTGCTCTTATCAAGATTGTATACGTGACTGAGTGGACAGAACAAAAGGTGGAAGTACAGAGATGACTGGGCATGATACCTGTGATATGATAATGGGGTGATAGTGACTGAACATAGCAACTGTTTTGTAACCAATTCGTTTTTTACACATAAGGGATAGATGGAGCTGTAGCATATAAATCCTCTGAGAAGTAGAGAGATCATTGGGCTATTCAGGAGACTCTTGATGACATCCATCACTCCTGTGGTAAAGAGGTCACCATACGGTCTAGAAAGAAGTATTTCTCTGGGCTGAGAGAATTAGCTCGTCTAACAGACTATCTATACATCTGAACAGCCAAAACATAATCAATCTATTATTAAAGACACACTACCAAGAAAAACAAACACAATGGACAGATACAATCGTCACAGATTTAACTGTTTTAAACTAGATGACCATTGTATTGCGTTGAGGTATAATTGCAATAACTGTGTGTTTCTGTATTACTGAGAATCTTTGAATGCTGATCCTTGAATAAGCATAATAAATACGTTTGAATTGAACGTACTCACTGTTGTCAAGTATCATTAATAACCTGGCTTAGGAGAAATAGTATAATAATTATAGTTTCTTCCACAATCCTTACTATAGTAAAAAATAAATCCTTAGGCTATGGTAAAAAAAGAAAATGTGCTCATATCTGGTTTCAATTTCAAATAATCGTTTATTATTATTATTATTATTATTATTATTATTATTATTATTATTATTATTATTATTATTATTATTATTATTTATTTCTTTATTATTTTTCTAATGTGTACAGTGCAGCAGCATGGTCTATTTTGTGTTACCGGTAGCCTATAGGCTAAAGTATAAAGAAAGTGTGCCAGGTATTCATTTGATTTTACTACTGTACTGTATACTGTATAGCCCTACTGTACAAATGTTTATTTTGCATAATGTAATGTGTACAGAGAACACATTCATGTTATTTCAGCATCATGATTTATACATTTAAAATAAACTGAGCACTATAAATGTATAAATGTTTTTTTTTCAAGCCAAATTTTTTATCTCTTGACGTGCCTGGTTTAGCAACTGTATATGCGTTACTTACAGGTATAGTAACCAATTAATAAAGGATCATTATTATTATTTATTATTAGCAGACGCCCTTATCCAGGGCAACTTACAATTGTTACAAGATATCACATTATTTACATACAATTACCCATTTATTCAGTTGGGTTTTTACCAGAGCAGTCTAGGTAAAGTACCTTGCACAAGGGTACAGCAGCAGTGTCCCCCACCTGGGATTGAACCCACAACCCTCCGGTCAAGAGTCCAGAGCCCTAACCACTACTCCACACTGCTGCCCGTTATACTCCATTACATAAATACCAACTGATGGAGATGCACTTACCGGCATGTAGTTTGCATTGATATAGTCTGAGAATGGCTCTCCATCAATAGCACTCAACTTAACACGACACCAGTCATCTGAAAAGAAAGGGGCCACAGTATGAGAAACGTTTTAATGCTTTCGTCATCCAGAACTTCACTGGATCAGAAACTCCAAACCAGAAGAGACTGAGAGAGAAAGTCAAGTTAGCAGTGAAACGTTTTAATGCCTTCGTCATCCAGAACTTCACTGGATCAGAAACTCAAAACCAGAAGAGACTGAGAGAGAAAGTCAAGTTAGCAGAGAAACGTTTTAATGCCTTCATCATCCAGAACTTCACTGGATCAGAAACTCCAAACCAGAAGAGACTGAGAGAGAAAGTCAAGTTAGCAGAGAAACGTTTTAATGCTTTTGTCATCCAGAACTTCACTGGATCAGAAACTCCAAACCAGAAGAGACCGAGAGAGAAAGTCAAGTTAGCAGAGAAACGTTTTAATGCCTTCGTCATCCAGAACTTCACTGGATCAGAAACTCCAAACCAGAAGAGACAGAGAGAAAGTCAAGTTAGCAGAGAAACGTTTTAATGCCTTCATCATCCAGAAATTCACTGGATCAGAAACTCAAAACCAGAAGAGATTGAGAAAGTCAAGTTAGCAGAGAAAGTTTCAATACCTTCATCATCCAAAACTTCTTAATTGAGGGCTTGGTATCCTACAGGATGTGCTATGACAGGCTCTGCTGTATTAATAGAGGTTATGGTATCTTACTGTACGTCGTGTGTAGGGTCTCTCTTATTGTAGATCTGTTACACTTACATGGCAGGACGTTGGTAAATCTGTTTTTCCCTTGATTCTCGGGTATGAGGGCAGCTTTGGTTGTCTGCTCAGTGCCAACCGCGCCCAAACTCTGTAATGATAAAAAAAAAAAATCACGATCATACATCAGCAGCATTACCAAGCTTTTTAAACATGCATTTGCAAAAGGAGATTAAAAACAAAAAAAGAATTGCTTTGACTGTGAGTTCAGGAGCTGCTTTTCAGTTCTAACTTCCAGCTATAGTTATTATATTACTAAAATACTGGTTTATTTTTTTGCTAAGCCTGTGTTGCTTTGACTTTGTAGTTCAGGAGCTGGGCTCCAATTTTAGCTGCCAGCCATAGACATGCATTGGATCATCACATGTATTGTGATGCATGTCATATTGCGACCTGAATATCTTGATACATATCGTGACATATCGTGACCCGTATTGAAATATGGAGTAATTTACACTGTGCAGGTGAGCCCCTGAGCTTCCTGTGATGTTTCTCATGTTCGTATTGATGGAGAGATCGTACCTGATATTCATCTGCAAATCCAATATCAGAGTCCGCCTGCTGTCTGTGGAAATAGTCTGCAAACTTACTGACTTCGATCGGTCTGAAACACATTATTCAATGACATTTAGAAAGCGAGGACACTATCTGCCTGTCTATCTATCGCTTCAAGCAGTATCTCTATATCTATTAGGGCAGCAGTGTGGAGTAGTGGTTAGGGCTCTGGACTCTTGACCGGAGGGTTGTGGGATCAATCCCAGGTGGGGGACACTGCTGCTGTACACCCTTATCCAAGTTGCCCTGGATAAGGGTGTCGGCTAAGAAATAAATAATAATAATATCTAACTGACTGTTTATCTATCTATCTATCTTTTGTCAGTGATCAGATCTCAATCAAACTAAAATATCCCAGTATACTGTCTAGCCGTCTATCTATCTCAATCAAAGCTCACTCTTTCAATAGCAATCTCTACAGATTTTACCCATGATTTTCTCCCCAATTTAGCCTCTTTACACCCAGGAGCTCCACAGCAGATGTGAGCTACCACCCTCTGGAGGACAAAGGCCAGCCCTGCAGGTGTCTGCTTGAGCTCGTTTGGCCAGTAGGGGCCGCTGTAGCACAGTGAGGTGACTCGGTAGATTTAGTCTCCCTAGCACTATCTGAAAGCCTGGCTCGTGCAAACAGAGATTACTCAAGCCCAGATACAATGAAAATCCATGTTTTGCTGGAACATCTTTCCAAACTGTGCATGGGAGAGCTGTGTAGCGAATGGAAATGCAGGACAGGTACTGGAATAAATGAGAAAATAATAGAATGTTATTGACTTACTTCATCTTCTTACATGTCAATTCCAGAGCGTTGTCATCTTTGGAACTAGAACTAGATATGAGTCAGACCGAAAGGTTAACAACAACATTGAAATGAAAAGACGTGATTACACAGATTCACAAATTCAGCCTTAAGGAGTCTTTCCAGAAGCAGACCCCGTAGTTTATTATGAGTTCAGAAGCTGTTAGTCAGTGCTAGCTGCCTGCCACAGTTATTGTATTTTATTGTGAATCAGTACAGACCTGGCTAGGACTACAGCTTCCAGCATGCCTCTGCACCTGCAGCCATGGTAAGGGATTCTGGGAACTGTAGTTCTTTAACTCAGAGCTATGCTGTGGTCTTGTATAACAATACAAATAATTTTAAACACATCAGTGCAGCTGCCTGCCCTAGACATGTATAACACAGCCAGAGTGTCTTTATAGATGAGCCAGCGCCACCTAGTGTTCTGACACGTTGGGTAGCTGTCAATACAGTAGCTGTGCACTAGATGGCGCTATCACTAATATAAAGATGAGCCTACATGAATCTATGGCAGGCAGCTAGAACTGAAGAGCAGCTCCTGAACTCAAAGCAACACAGACTTAGCAATTAAAATAAAAAAAGCTGTATTTGAATGATTTGAAATGATAAAGAAGCCAAGGGGACAGTAAATATCTTGCACACCCTCTAGTGGTCATTTCTAAAACCACATTGTCACTTAAGAAATTAGCACCCTCTAGAGGTAGAAAAGGGGACACTACTTAAGTTAGCCGGGTTAATAATTAACATTCGTCAAATATTAATTTTCATTTTCTATCTATGGAAACTGCTCTAGATTACTCTTGTATTTTCTAAATCAAATCACTCTGTGTCCAAGTGTTCAGATGGTGTGGTCATTTCCCAACACTCCAATGGTCACTGCCTGTGGCCAAACACCCCTTTATAAGACAGACGGACGGACAGGCGGTCAGACATACCTCAGGAGGTCAGGGTATTGTCTCAGGATGAACAGAATGAGAAAGACCACGAAGCAGATGAGTATTAGAATCCCAAACAGAGAGCCGACGATGGCACCTGCAAATAAATAAGTTACTGATTATCTGTCTGTCTATCAATCTATATATCTATCAATCAGTCTATCTACCTATGTGTCTGTCTAGCTATCTATCTACCTATCTGTCTATCTATTTGTCTAGCTATCAGTCTGTCTATCTATATCTATGCATCTATCTACCTATCTGTCTGTATCTATCTGTCTATCTATCTACCTATCTGTCTATCTATATATCTATATATCTATATATCACTTTATCTACTTATCTGTCTGTATCTATCTGTCTATCTGTCTACCTATCTGTCTATCTATATATCTATATATCTATATATCACTTTATCTACCTATCCGTCTGTATCTATCTGTCTATCAGTCAATGGCTCAATCAGTCTGTTAGTGATCATCTATCTATCTGTCTATCAATCAATCTACCTGTTTGTCTGTATTTATTTAGCTGTCTAAATATCTATCAATCAATCTACCTACCTGTCTGTCAATCTGTGTGTCTGTCTATTAGCTAATCTTACAGTCTGTATCAGATCTCAATCAAACTGAAATATCCCACTGCTAACACCAATATACTGTCAATATATCTCTGTCTATATCTGTCTAGCTATTTTTTCATCTATATATCTATCTTTCAATCAGTCTGTCAGGTGAAGGGGGGTCGACTGGACACTTCTATTAGTTTAGTGAGGCGACAGACAGTAGTCTTGCACTATAAGAGCAGTGAAAGGGGTTGATTAGCAGTCTTACCCGTCGTGTCAGTTTGGCACTGAATGGAAATGGCTTTGAAGCTCCTCTTCTCTCCAGACACGGTCGTCACCGCGAGGGTGTAATACCAAGCCGGGCTCAGCCCGTCGATTCTCATCTCACACTGGACCGGCCCGCACTTCTCTACCTTCTTTATGTCTCCGTTGGACACGTCCACTTCTATCTCCGTCCAGCGTCCAGCAGGGTTACCCCAGTCCAGGGACAGACTGTAACCCCCAGACACTGCAGAGCACTGGAGAGACCTCACCTGAGCAGGAACTGGGGATAGACAAAGAGAGGGCCTAAAGGACTGAGCTACATTCATACTGAGACCTCCAGTATCCCAGCATGCCTCACTGTCTACCATCTCGGTCTAGTCTAACTCTCTCTCTATCGGGTTACCTAGTCTTGTTGTTGATGCTGAATCACTGGGTTCCTTTAAGAAACCACAAGGGACGTATCTAGATAGAAAAAGTGCATTGCTAACAAGGGGAGCAAAATTACTTCCCCTTTAAGAGGGGACTTGATAAAGAGAATTGTGGGATACTTGACCGAAGTCTTTAAAATCTTAAAAGGAGTTGACAGTTAACCCGAACCAATACTCTAGGCACAGAAAACAGGACCAGAGACACACAGTGAGGAAATTAAGTGATGATACATTTATAACAGAGAGAAGGAGACATATTGGTTCCTAGGGGGAACAAACATTTGTTCCTGGGGGAGAGCATATATCCGGGGGGGGGAGAACATATATTCTGTGACACCAGAATAGACAAGTTCTCTTGTAAATTATTTTTTCACATACAATGTAATGCATTACCACATGTTGTTACCTGTCTGAAAAATATTACAGGAAAATGTAATCAGATTACAGTAATCGGATTACATGCAATGCGCTTCTTCCCAGTAGAAGTTTCTCTTTTATGCGGGGGTCCCTCACCTGTTTGAAAGTTTCTTTTCTCTTCAGTGCTGTTTTTCCGGATGCTGGCTTCAGTTTTGAAGCTCCTCAAGCTGATGTTATAGAACTCTCCGGGGGTGAGGTTGGTCAGTTTGTATTGCCTCACATCCTGATTGACTGAGTTCATTGCCGTCAAGCTGTTTGTATCTGAGTAGAAGATCTGGAAGCCAGAATATCCCCCGCTTGCTGGATCTCCCCATTCCAGTACAGCCTCAGTCTCGCTCTTAGCAGAAACCAACAGGAGTGTCGGTGGGAGAGGATCTAAAACCAAACGGAGGAAAATCATTTAAAGATGAGGGAACAAGAAGCCACTGCAGGGGCTTGGAACTTGGTTTCAGGAGACTAGGTTTCAGGCCGCTGCATGGCACACCAGGGGAGACTTGGGGTTTGGTACAGAACACCTCAAACTAGGTCTCCCGATGGTCTCCTGAAACCAGGTTTCAAGCCACTGTTCCTGAAAATGTGGCTTTGAGTTCCCGCAGCTTTAGAATCAAGTTAAAGGAAAAGATTGAAATGAGAAAGAGAATTCGTGCTTCAGCAGAGGGGGCATCAACAGCACTTAACATGAGTGTTGATGGGCTGAATGTCTTGTTTGATAATTTTCTTCTGTTCTTTATTCGGATCTGTCTGCGAGAGTGGAATTAAAGATGAGCAAACTAAGGTCCCTGAGTGTCTCCCCTGGTAAAAACAGATTTAGCTGTGCTATTGATTGTAGCTCCTCCGTCCATCTTTCTCGCAGCACTGCGTCCAGGGATTAGTCTCCAGGGCATGCATTTAAAACTCAAAACTTTTCATTAGGACTGTGGTGAAACGGACTCAGAATTGCCTTTAAACTGACTTTCCTGGAAACCTGGGGTCCAACCGGACCAAAAAAACAACAAGGAGGCTGTGTGGTCCAGTGGTTAAAGAAATGGTCTTGTAACTAGGAGGTCCTTGGTTCAAATCCCACCTCAGCCACTGACTCATTGTGTGACCCTGAGCAAGTCACTTAACCTCCTTGTGCTCGGTTTTTCGGGTGAAACGTAGTTGTAAGTGACTCTGCAGCTGATGCATAGTTTGCAGCTGATGCATAATTTCAAAACAAAAAAAGCGGTCCTTCCCTCACCTTTACAACTGAGCACCCATCAATGGCCATTAGCTTCCGAATTGAGCGTTTTAACAGCTGATTGGCTCATCCGAGATGCTGACATTTTTACAATAGGACCTTGTTTGTTTTACGTCACATCCAAAGGACAGAGCACAAGGAGGTTAAGTGACTTGCTCAGGGTCACACAATGAGTCAGTGGCTGAGCTGGGATTTCAACCTCCTGGTAAAAAGCCGCTTTCTCTAACCACTGGACCACATGGCCTCCTAACTATGAGTACTGCCCTATTTTCCACAATGGCTCTCCTTACCTGTGAGAATGGACTGTGACTCTCCCACACTCTGTGCGTCTCCGATCTGGGATCGCACGCTTACATTATACAGGGATCCTGGAATCAGATCATTCAGAGAAGCAGAGGTCTCGTTGATATCCTTTGATCCATTCAGACAATTACTGCTGGACCAGCTGAGCAGGTATGTGTAGATCTGATAGTTCACATCACTGCTGGGTGCTGACCAGCTCACATGAGCCGTCGTTGTGCCCTCGCTTGAAGTCAGATTTACTGGAGCATTGGGGTCTGTATTGGAGGTAAAGTCAACCTCACATTACAATTGTATTACATGCAATCTGTGCTCCAGATAAGCTTCGGACTGGGTGTTTTACACATTGAAAAAATATGAATTACGTATTATATTTAAATTGAATGAGTAAAGAATACGCAGAGTAATTTTGCTGCACAGCTTGAATTTGATGTAAGGTTTGCACTGTCACAGAACTCTCTGTTTTATGCATTAGCCACAGTCCTAACTAAAAGTAACAGTTAGTTTTTTGTTACCTGTCTGAAAAAATAGTTGCTGCAGTTACAGGTTACTGAAAATGTAATCAGATTACAGTTACAAGTTATTGAAACATGTAATCAGATGACAGTAATCAGTAGTTAGTAGCTTCTGTAGGTATCCCATACACTTACTTGTGTAGGTTGAAAGACATGTAGAGGTGCTGCTAGTGTTCTCTGGGGTCACAGATTCTATGCACACAGTGTATTCCTCCCCTGGTTTTAATTCATTAGCAGTGTAGCTGTTGTTCTGGGTTGAACTGGGGGCAGCATTCACAAGAGTTACATTGTAGTAATATTGAGCAACTCTTGTGTTGTTTGGCACAGTCCAGTGGTAGTTGATCTCATTGGTGGATTTGCTCGTTACTGTAATATCACTGACGGGGGACGGGTCTAGAAAGAAAAAATAATTATGACATTAAAAATGATGACGATCATTAGGGTGTGCAATATTTATTGATATGCTTTATCTTACCTCTCTGTGCTTTACAATGCTTCCCTATGCTTTACCAGACTTCTCAGTGCTTTACAATCATTCCCTATGCTTTACCAGAGCTCTCTGTGCTTTACAATGCTTCCCTGTGCTTTACCAGACCTCCCTGTGCTTTACAATGCTTCCCTATGCCTTACCCTACCTCTCTGTGCTTTACAATGCTTCCCTATGCTTTACCATCTTTAAAATCCATTCTCTCATCTCTTATTAGCTTTATTAACAGTATCACTGGCTCCTCCCTTTAAAAGAGCTCTGACCATCTTTAAAATCCATTCTCTCACCTCTTATTAGCACTAAAACATTGTCACCAAACCCATTTCAATGTAACTCACATGTTATCCCTGTTGAAGACACTGGGCTGGACTCTTTTCCATTGCTTTCTGTCTTGACTGTCACTTCATATACAGTCCCGGGAGCGAGACCAGTAAGGGTCACAGAGTCCTGGTCTGGGTTTACTGTCTTGGGTTCAGCATTGTTGTATGAGATGATGAATCCAGTGTTACTGCCAGAAGGGATGCTCCAACTAACATGTAACTCCGTGGTGCTTTTGGGAAGGACTGTAAGATCGGATACAGGCAAAGGAACTGAAAAATAAAACAAATGCAATTAGAAATGCCAGAAGAAACTTAATAAATTCAAGGACATACAACTAAAAGTGTCTTCATTGTGAATTAAATGACTAATGACTAGAAGTCTTTTTCACGGTCTTCAGTGTGAATTCAATGACTAACGACTAGAAGTCCCTCAGTGTCTTCAGTGTAAATTCAACCATTATAAAAAGTGTCTTCATAGTAAACACAACACAGTATAATAAAGTATAAAGCATGGTAAAGCATAGGGAAGCATTGTAAAGCACAGAGAGATCTGGTAAAGCATAGGGAAGCATTGTAAAGCACAGAGAGGTCTGGTAAAGCATAGGGAAGCATTGTAAAGCACAGAGAGGTCTGCTAAAGCATAGGGAAGCATTGTAAAGCACAGAGTCGTCTGGTAAAGCATAGAGAAGCATTGTAAAGCACAGAGAGGTCTGGTAAAGCATAGGGAAGCATTGTAAAGCACAGAGAGGTCTGCTAAAGCATAGGGAAGCATTGTAAAGCACAGAGAGGTCTGGTAAAGCATAGGGAAGCATTGCAAAGCACAGAGAGGTCTGGTAAAGCATAGGGAAGCATTGTAAAGCACAGAGAGGTCTGGTAAAGCATAGGGAAGCATTGTAAAGCACAGAGAGGTCTGGTAAAGGATAGGGAAGCATTGTAAAGCACAGAGAGGTGTGGTAAAGCATAGGGAAGTATTGTAAAGCACAGAGAGGTCTGGTAAAGCACAGGGAAGCATTGTAAAGCACAGAGAGGTCTGGTAAAGCATAGGGAAGCATTGTAAAGCACAGAGAGGTCTGGTAAAGCATATTTAAAACAGGGTAAACTTATGCAGATTATAACCATGGGAAAAGTGTGGGGGACATGTGCGTATTCACGCAACATATTTCATTATAAATTCACAAAAGGAAAATCTCATGGAATCATGCTGGATTCCAGAATCATCAGGTTTCAGATTGGAGTGGATTGGAGAACCCCATTTATTTCAATAGGGATTGTAGAGGATTGGAGCACACCATTCATTTCAATAGGGATTGTAGAGGATTGGAGCACACCATTCATTTCAATAGGGATTGTAGAGGGGAGCACACCATTCATTTCAATAGGGATTGTAGAGGGGAGCACACCATTCATTTCAATAGGGATTGTAGAGGGGAGCACACCATTCATTTCAATAGGGATTGTAGAGGGGAGCACTCCATTCATTTCAATAGGGATTGTAGAGGATTGGAGCACACCATTCATTTCAATAGGGATTGTAGAGGATTGGAGCACACCATTCATTTCAATAGGGATTGTAGAGGGGAGCACTCCATTCATTTCAATAGGGATTGTAGAGGATTGGAGCACACCATTCATTTCAATAGGGATTGTAGAGGATTGGAGCACACCATTCATTTCAATAGGGATTGTAGAGGATTGGAGCACACCATTCATTTCAATAGGAATTGTAGAGGATTGGAGCACACCATTCATTTCAATAGGGATTGTAGAGGGGAGCACACCATCCATTTCAATAGGGATTGTAGAGGGGAGCACACCATTCATTTCAATAGGGATTGTAGAGGGGAGCACACCATTCATTTCAATAGGGATTGTAGAGGATTGGAGCACACCATTCATTTCAATAGGGATTGGAGAGGATGGGAGCACACCATTCATTTCAATAGGGATTGTAGAGGGGAGCACACCATTCATTTCAATAGGGATTGTAGAGGGGAGCACACCATTCATTTCAATAGGGATTGTAGAGGGGAGCACACCATTCATTTCAATAGGAATTGTAGAGGATTGGAGCACACCATTCATTTCAATAGGGATTGTAGAGGGGAGCACACCATTCATTTCAATAGGGATTGTAGAGGGGAGCACACCATTCATTTCAATAGGGATTGTAGAGGGGAGCACACCATTCATTTCAATAGGGATTGTAGAGGGGAGCACACCATTCATTTCAATAGGGATTGTAGAGAGGAGCACACCATTCATTTCAATAGGGATTGTAGAGGGGAGCACACCATTCATTTCAATAGGGATTGTAGAGGGTTGGATCACACCATTCATTTCAATAGGGATTTGGTCAGGATCCAGACACTGAATTATACAGAATTTGTAGAGGGGCTGGATTAGACAGGCTGTGCTTGGAGTTCAGGAGCTGCTCTTCAGTTCTATCTGCCTGCCATAGACTCATGTAGGCTCATCTTTATATTCGTGATAGCGCCATCTAGTGCACAGCTAGTGTATTGCCAGCCACCCAACGTGTCAGAACACTAGGTGGCGCTGTCTCTTGTATAAAGACACTCTGGCTGTGTTACACATGTCTATGGCAGGCAGCTAGCACCGAGGGCAGCTCCTGATCTCCTGTGATTTCTGTGCGTTTGTCACTCAAAACAAAAAATATATTTATATATATAAAATAAAATAAAATATATAAAACCAAAACAATCCTTACTGTGTGTTATAAAATAGAATACTTACGAGTGGGGACTGGGGTCGTTGTAGTCGTGTGTGTGGTTGTGCTCTCTGTTGTAGTCGTGTGTGTAGTTGTGCTCTCTGTTGTAGTCGTGTGTGTAGTATTTTGTTGATCCTAAAACAAAACATAACATTACCTCTTAAAGTAGCACTGACCATCTTTAAAATCCATTTCCTCATCTCTTATTAGCTTTATTAACAGGATCACTGGCCCCTCCCTTTAAAGGAGCGTTGACCATCTTTAAAATCCATTTCCTCATCTCTTATTAGCTTTATTAACAGGATCACCGGCCCCTCCCTTTAAAGGAGCGCTGACCATCTTTAAAATCTATTCTCTCACCTCTTATTAGCTTTATTAACAGGATCACTGACCCCTCCCTTTAAAGGAGCGCTGACCATCTTTAAAATCCATTCTCTCACCTCTTATTAGCTTTATTAACAGGCTCACTGACCCCTCCCTTTAAAGGAGCGCTGACCATCTTTAAAATCTATTCTCTCACCTCTTATTAGCTTTATTAACAGGCTCACTGACCCCTCCCTTTAAAGGAGCGCTGACCATCTTTAAAATCCATTCTCTCACCTCTTATTAGCTTTATTAACAGGATCACTGGCCCCACCCTTTAAAGGAGCGCTGACCATCTTTAAAATCCATTCTCTAGAAGTCTTTCTTAGCATCTTCAGTGTGAATCCGATGACTAACCTCTCTCTCTCTCTCTCTCTCTCTCTCTCTCTCTCTCTCTCTCTCTCTCTCTCTCTCTCTCTCTCAATATTCCGTTTCCCCTATTCTTACCTATGCGGAACTTCATTTGTCATAAAAACTGAAGCAAACATTCAAATTTCAACCGCTGTACGCAGACAGCTGATCTAGTGGAGGGGATGCAGTGCAGGCAGTCGCCCACACGCCTGTCACACTGCACACATTACAACATGTATCTGGAGAAGAGATTCTCCCATTGGCATGAAACTTGGTATTAACAAGATTTAGCACCAGCTGTTGAGAAGATCGGATTCTGGGGATGCAGGGGGGTGTCTCCGTTTGTCTGTACATCCGTCTGTCCGTACGGTACATGTTCGCATATACCTGGAGCTTATCAAAATGTGATTAAACTCTTCCTTGCCATTTCTTCATCCATGCTGTTGATCTACTGTCATCCACTCTTTCCCCTCACACTGACAGATCTGATCTGCTGCCATGGCGACGGGGGATGGATGATGTCACTGACCAGGCTGGTTTAATAGTGTTTGTTAATCTAAGGTTCACTGTCTGAAAGCTTGTCAGTCAATAGACTTTCAGATAGCACCGCACTTCCTAGGTCAGCAGTGTCTTCTGGGTCGCTGTCAGTCAACAGGGGAATCAGCAGCTGATTGGTTAATGAAAGAAGCCTTTGAAGGAGGTGGGAGGGGCAATTTCATCCTTCAGGGGACCTAGGAAGTGAGATGCTATCTGAACCCCGTGTAGTATCTGATAAATGAGAATCCAGGTTTGCTGTAACATCTGTGCTGGTGAGTTGCTGTGCAGTATTGAAACGCATGTATTCTGAAATGTCAGTTATCATAGATTTTTTTTTATCAATTATCCAAATTTTAAATTGTTAGCAGAAAAGAAAATTTACTCACCGTAACATGAAGCTGTGTGAACAGCAGAAACAGCCAGAGCAGGCAATCCATGTTTTCAATCCGGAGATCTTTTATTTAAAAATCCAACTTGCCAAAAATTCATAGGATATTAGAAATATATTGAGAAATGTGTCTGTCTGTCTGTCTGTCTGTCTGTCTGTCTGTGTGTGTGTCTGCCTGTCTGTCTGTCTGTCTGTCTGCGTGTCTGTCTGTCTGTCTGTCTGTCTGTCTCTGTGTGTGTGTGTCTGTCTGTCTGTCTGTCTGTCTGTGTGTCTGTGTGTCTGTCTGTCTGCGTGTCTGTCTGTCTGTCTGTCTGTCTGTCTGTGTGTGTGTGTCTGTCTGTCTGTCTGTCTGTCTGTCTGTGTGTCTGTGTGTCTGTCTGTCTTTAGATTTAGTAATGTTTAGATGTCTTTTTTAAATCGTGATCATTTATTTCTCTCTCTTTCTTTCTTCCCTTCTATTTTCACCCTTTCTGTCCTTTATCTCTCTCTCTCTCTCTCTCTCTCTCTTTCTCGCTTTCTTTATTGTTGCTTCTTTCTGTAATTTTCTTTCTTCTTCCTCTCTCTCACCTTCTTTCGTTCCAGCAGTGTATTTTGCTTTGTCCTTAACAGATCAATGTCCTTTAGTAATGCTTACAATGTTTTTAATTGTGATATTTTCTTTCTTTCTTTCTCTCCCTTCTTTTTTCTCTTTCCTTCTTTTTTTCACCCTTTGCTTCTTGCCCTTTTCCTCTTCCTTTTCTTATTTCTCTCTATCTTTACTTTTGGTTTCTTTCCTTACTTTTCTTTTTTCTTACTCTGTCTCACCATCATCATTTCTCTCTTCCTTTCAATCCCTCTAAAAAAATAATAAAAATAATAAATCTCAAACTACACCTGCCTCTCCTCTCACTTCCCTCCTCACAGTCATCACTCTGAACAAAACAAGCATCCAGAATTAACAGGAACCCCAAACATGACTAACACATCTCTCACTTCCCTCTCTCTCACCTCATATACTTTAGAATGGATAGTAAACCAATGCCTTATATTATAATCAGTCCTAATTACAAACCATGACACATTGTAGTTCTGTTTTTAAGCGTGTACTATTTTCTGCTTTGTTTAAGGTATTTTTTCACACCTTTTACCTTTAAACTTTATTTATTTATAGGGGCAGCAGTGTGGAGTAGTGGTTAGGGCTCTGGACTCTTGACCGGAGGGTCGTGGGTTCAATCCCAGGTGGGGGACACTGCTGCTGTACCCTTGAGCAAGGTACTTTACCTAGATTGCTCCAGTAAAAACCCAACTGTATAAATGGGTAACTGTATGTAAAAAATAATGTGATATCTTGTAACAATTGTAAGTCTCCCTGGATAAGAGCGTCTGCTAAGAAACAAATAATAATAATAATAATTCTAAATTCAATGTCAAACTGACATTTTTTGTTATTAGTTAGAAAACCACAGCCAAAAATGAGTGACATTTCACCTATTTCTTTTAATACATTTGGGGATGAAACTCCACATAACTGGTACAACACCAGCTTTGAGTGAAGTCCATCTGAAAAAAAAAAATATGGACATTCATTTTATGGAAATAAGTCCAAAAAAATCTCATCTCTTTTATGCCAGTGTAAGAAGATCAGCTGGGGACCAGTATTCAGCCACTGACTCACTGGGTGACCCTGAGCAAGTCACTTAACCTCCTTGTACTCCGTCTTTCGGGTGAGACGTAGTTGTAAGTGACTCTGCAGCTGATGCATAGTTCACACACCCTAGTCTCTGTAAGTCGCCTTGGATAAAGGCGTCTGCTAAATAAACAAATAATAATAATATTCAGTCTCCAGTTTTATAACGCTGAGCTGGACTAAATAGATATTTTTAACAGTAGAAGCTTTAAAACCATCAAGACCGTATTCCTGTCAGTCATGAAAACTTATAGAAAAACAGATGAAAAAAAAAACTTGATTAACAGCGATCTGGATTTTACAATCCTATATTTTGTGATCGACTTTTATCTGGATCTGTTTTTTCAAAACATGTCACTGCTGGATTACATTTATCCAGATTACAAATAATTACAAAATCTCTTTTTTGTTGTTTTTTTAAGCAGTTTGATCACAAAATAAGGGAGCACTGTTATCCAGTTTTGAAAAAAATGACCCCTGGTGATGACCAGGATAAAGATGTTTTTTTTCTTATTATTGATTTGGTTAATGTTAAGATGTGGTGGTGCATTGGGGAGGTGGTGTGAGGTGGGAGAGGAAGGAAAGCTCATTTTAAACCTTTAACATTGTGATCGATTCAATTTGTTTGCTTCTGTTTTATGATGTATTTAATTGTGCTGCTGTTGTATATGTTTCAATTGCTTTATTGTCAGTGCTGGACTTTTAAAAACATTTTTGTAACTTTGTTTGAAGTTGTTAGATTGTATTTTTTGTGCCCTTCGATTTAATTTGGTTTCAGTAAAAGGTTTATTTTTTAAAAAAACTCTGCATCTATCTGTCTGTCTCTCTCCTGTCTGTCTGTCTGTATCTCTCTTGCTCCTAAGCCTCTATCTACTCCTGTGTCTCATTTTACTGAAAGCGAATCCTCTTCTCCAATTTCGATTCTGTTTTTGCATATAAGGAAGTGCGACAGGGAGGTAGCGACTGAGACAATGGACTTTAACCTCTTTGATAAGCGATGAGGAACTTTGCTCATGTAACAAGTATTGGCAGCTTTAGAAAAGGAGGGAGGGTGACTTTTGAAACGTTTACCACAGCACATTTGCACGGTAATATATTTTCATGCATTTTCTATGCATTTGCCATGGTTTACCAGACCTCTCTGTGCTTTACAATGCTTCCCTAAGCTGTACCAGACCTCTCTGTGCTTTACAATGCTTCCCTATACTTTACCAGACCTCTCTGTGCTTTACAATGCTTCCCTATGCTTTACCAGACCTCTCTGTGCTTTACAATGCTTTCCCATGCTTTACCAGACCTCTCTGTGCTTTACAATGCTTCCCTATGCTTTACCAGACCTCTCTGTGCTTTACAATGCTTCCCTATGCTTTACCAGACCTCTCTGTGCTTTACAATGCTTCCCTATGCTTTACCAGACCTCTCTGTGCTTTACAATGCTTCCCTATGCTTTACCAGACCTCTCTGTGCTTTACAATGCTTCCCTATGCTTTACCAGACCTCTCTGTGCTTTACAATGCTTCCCTATGCTTAACCAGACCTCTCTGTGCTTTACAATGCTTCCCTATGCTTTACCAGACCTCTCTGTGCTTTACAATGCTTCCCTATGCTTTACCAGACCTCTCTGTGCTTTACCATGCTTCCCTATGCTTTACCAGACCTCTCTGGTTACTACCTTGACCACTACCTGTCACCGGGGTCTATTTTAATGATCTAGACCATGGCAGACCTTAATACCACCAGTCTTTAAACTCATTATCAGGATTGCTCAGTTCCTGACCACCTTTCAGCGCCTTCTCAAGACACACCTGTTCAGACAGCATCTGTCAACCTCACAACTCTCCATATACTGGACTAGCTCTATAGGGCAGCAGTGTGGAGTAGTGGTTAGGGCTCTGGACTCTTGACCGGAGGGTTGTGGGTTCAATCCCCAGTGGGGGACACTGCTGTTGTACCCTTGAGCAAGGTACTTTACCTAGATTGCTCCAGTAAAAACCCAACTGTATAAATGGGTAATTGTATGTAAAATAATGTGATATCTGTATAATGTGAAATAATGTATAATGTGATATCTTGTAACAATTGTAAGTCGCCCTAGATAAGGGCGTCTGCTAAGAAATAAATAATAATAATAATAATAATAATAATAATAGAATGGTAATACGTGATGAAAATTCAGTAGAGTCCCTCTGTTAGATCAAGTTAGTAAAATAGTCTGGATGTGAGTATTAAGCAGTGCTAATGTAGGGAGACCGGCAGAGTCTATACAACACAAACATGTAAAATGCATTTTAAACACACAGGAATATTAATATATTATTGATTAAGCATTAATTGTATGGGCAGCAGTGTGGAGTAGTGGTTAGGGCTCTGGACTCTTGACCGGAGGGTTGTGGGTTCAATCCCCAGTGGGGGACACTGCTGTTATACCCTTGAGCAAGGTACTTTACCTAGATTGTTCCAGTAAAAACCCAACTGTATAAATGGGTAATTGTATGTAAAATAATGTGATATCTGTATAATGTGAAATAATGTATAATGTGATATCTTGTAACAATTGTAAGTCGCCCAGGATAAGGGCGTCTGCTAAGAAATAAATAATAATAATAATAATAATAGAATGGTAATACGTGATGAAGATTCAGTAGAGTCCCTCTGTTAGATCAAGTTAGTAAAATAGTCTGGATGTGAGAGTTAGGCAGTGCTAATGTAGGGAGACCTGCAGAGTCTATACAACACAAACATGTAAAATGCATTTTAAACACACAGGAATATTAATATATTATTGATATTATGAGGGGTCTGTTTTGTATTTTATGTTTATATAATGAATACATTATATATTATTTAGAAATAACATCAATAAACGTGGCTTGGGTCTCTATATGGAGTGGCTTACTGGATTGTATTAGACTCCTTATAATCCTTCTGTTCGACCATCAAAGAGATCACTGAGTTAGTAAACTGCTCTGAATACAACATAGGGCTGCTGCTAATGGAGGGAGACCAGCAGAGTGTCTCTCAATTGGAATTGACAGACGGGTAGAGTGGTCTTAGTGCTGAGCTGTTCAACATCTCTATGAACTATACGACAAACCCAGTGGATTCAATTCCAGAGTCAAGTTCAATAAAATATGTAAAAAACATCAAGACGCTTCCTGCACTTGCAGTCTTTAAGCTCTGGATTTGACTCCAGCACACTTTGCATATCAATGCTGCTAGCCCTGCTTCAACCTGGCTGCTAGGGAACCATTCAAATCTCTATAGGTCAGTGCATTGGCCCAAACAAATCAGATACTTTCAATGCTGCAAAAGTGAAGCGTTTAACGCATGCATTGCCGGGTCTTTAACAAATGGTCAGGGCTCTGGACTCTTGACCGGGGGGTCGTGGGTTCAATCCCAGGTGGTGGACACTGCTGCTGTACCCTTGAGCAAGGTACTTTACCGAGATTGCTCCAGTAGAAACCCAACTGTATAAATGGGTAATTGTATGTAAAAATAATGTGATATCTTGTAACAATTGTAAGTTGGCCTGGATAAGGGCGTCTGCTAAGAAATAAATAAATAAATAATAAATAAATAAAAATACAGCAGAATTAATTACATTATTGTTTAGTCTCTGACTATTTTTATAAAGTTGGTTTTGCAGTCTGAAGTGTACATGTATATCCATGGTTACAGCACTGGTGGACCATGATGGTGGCTGTCTCTTCTGTCATCTGGAAAGAGTTGCATGTTCTGTGTCTTGCCTGATGGTGGCAGTCTGCGGTTGCTTGTGTTGTCTGGTTCCTTTGGCTGCTTGTGTGGGTGGGAATGGTGAGTTAGGGTTAAAAACCCTGACGCCATAGATATCAAATTTTCAGTTTACATGTGTAAAAGGGAAACCAGCAATGCGGGTTACGGGCAAGAGGGAGACTCAGAGTCAGGGAGCTGCAGTGAAAGCACAAAGGCAGGTGTTTATTTTCAAAAAACAAACAAAAAAAACCACTGGAACAAATAAACAGGATGGAAGGATCCAAAATAATAGGTAAAACAAACACTACAAAGACTTAAACAAACATACCTTACTGCTGTAGGCTTGAACCATTTATCTCAAACAACGCATTGGGCTTCCTTTCATACTAGGCCTCAATTTACCATCAATTATCCAATCAAGGCCCAGCCACATTCCACACGTGGATTTGGCAGGGATGGAATTAACCCCATCCCTGCCAAACTTCAATTAAACATTATAAATCTTTATTGAAAAACACCCACAGCCAAACAAACACTATTTACTGTCAAGGCTTCCACCCTGCTACAACATAACAAACTAATATACATGTTGTGCTTTTTTTCTTGTTCTTGTTTTGCCAAATATAGTCCAATTTAACCCTTTGCGGTCCATTGTCGGACCTGGTCCAACATTGCAATTATTCCTATTATTCCGGTCCGGAAAAAGCAGAGAAAACCATTCAATGGCCGAGTGGGAGCGACAGGAGCCGAGACAAGCCAAAAAAAAAAGGCATATCTCAATGTGACCGGGTCTTACGTCACTTGCGTGGATAGCCGCTGTTTACAAACTACAGAGAGACAACTGGGGGTAGATTTGAAAAGCCGGCACAGGCGCGCAGGATTTATTAACACAAACAGAAAATAAAGGTGGTCATGTGATGTTACCAGCCATGGTAACACACAGAGGACACATACAGCAAGCTGTACAAAAGGCAAAATAAAACACAGTACAAAAACTACAAATAAAAGGTGCCCCAGAGGGCGAGCGCTAGCCTTAAAACAAGGCGTCCCGCTCCAGGAACCGGCTACACTACGTAACCCTCGCTATACATCACATGGGATCACAATCCCCTAACTAACCTACTGATGAGCCGGTATTCATACAACGACTCCTGCTGCTTCATACGGCCTTGGCTGGGCATTGCCTTCACAAGCACCGCTTGCAGTCTCAGGGTTGCGTAGCTGTCGTTCCTGCAGAACGGACCCTCTCCTCCCGAGTATACCCCGCTCCCCTCTGGCATGGCGTTACAGTCGCCCCGAACCATCTCCCGCGGATGCTTTTGAACTGACGGACACTCGGTCAAGACCCGCCCACCTGCTGATTGAGGTCCAGCACAGCCAATCACCTGCTGCCCTTCCCCTCAATCAAGCCTAGCAGGCAGCAAGTCTCAATCGAGCGCCCGTCTGTAAAACAATAATTCAATTAAATAAATCAACTCCAAAACGACACACAATAAACCCATTTCCCCATACAAATGATATCAACATTAAATACACACGTGCAGGGCAATCGCCCTGCTACACTCATGAATAGTCATACCTGCCCCTGGCATCCCATATGGGCGGTAATAAGGAAACAAGCTGGCTGTTACTGAATCAGCGCACAGAGACTATCACGGACATTTGCAGAGCTTTTTTGAGATGTTATAGTAATAAAATAATGACTTGGATCGCATTATTGAGGAGTTTGGTGATAAAACGAGTGATCAGGAGATGATTGATCGGTATGTACGACTATTATTATTATTATTATTATTTATTTCTTAGCATATGTGAAAGCGATAGGAACGAAAGGGTGGGGTGGGGCTGGAGATGCCTAGTGAGTGCTTTGTTGATATGCAGGGCCTTTTAAACCCGTGGAGGCTGTGTGGTCCAGTGGTTAAAGAAAAGGGTTTGTAACCAGAAGGTCCCCAATTCAAATCCCCCCTCAGCCATTGACTCATTGTGTGACTCTGAGCGAGTCACTTCACCTCCTTGTGCTCCGTCTTTCGGGTGAGACGTAGTTGTAAGTGACTCTGCAGCTGATGCATAGTTCACACACCCTAGTCTCTGTAAGTCGCCTTGGATAAAGGTGTCTGCTAAAAAAAAAAAAAAAAAAAAGTTTGACTGTGAAAAAAATACTTTTAAGCAGCGCGTCTAAAATTAACTGCGCGTGTGAAAATAAATTGGACCTGACGCGCCTGACGTGCGCTTAATAAATGGACTGCAAAGGGTTAATTTCTCCCAAATATAATTTTATAGATCAAGATTTCACCTGAAAAAAACACAGATTCCTTCAATAATGTAAATAATGTACCAAACATCTTCTTAATCATCATAGTTATCAGGACTCTGTGCATCATTATAATAATAATAATAATAATAATAATAATAATAATAATAATAATAATAATAATGTTAACATATTTAATTTAATAAGTGTATTAATTAAATATATATATTTGAACTTCTGATATTTTTTTAAATTTAATTTTCTATTAAAATAGAACCCTCGTCCCTGTGTATGTGTCAAAATGAAGCCTGTATAAGACAGCTTTATTGAAATCCCAGTTTCAACACAAAAC
Organism: Acipenser ruthenus; assembly: GCF_902713425.1. Lineage (NCBI taxonomy): Eukaryota > Metazoa > Chordata > Actinopteri > Acipenseriformes > Acipenseridae > Acipenser > Acipenser ruthenus. Next base: position 276,388 of record NC_081246.1, read on the forward strand.
AGGTAAAACTCTAAATCCTGAAAATCTGAACTCCTGATTAAACTGTATTCAACTTTATACATTACAACTAATGTCACTGTATAAATATCTAGTAAACCAATGTTTATATATATATATATATATATATATATATATATATATATATATATAACTGCAAAAATAATGAAGGATCAAAGTCTGCAAATCCAAAACTGAAGTTTCATTGAGCTCTTTACAGAAGGTCCAGTTTTATTAAGAAGAGTCCAGTAAAGCCTAAACCTAGGATAGAGCGACTCGGTCAATGTGAAATCTGTGCAGGAGGGTCATTGAAGATCACTTTATACTGCATCCATTAAACATACCCATACTGTTATAAAACATATCATCAGAACTTCAGTCAATATGAAAGGAGTAACACTAACACGTTATTATGAGGCTTTACACTATCAGGCAGTTAGAGTTGATGGTAATGATGGTAAAAACTCACTGTCAAACATGACTTACTAACTTCTTTAGCAATAGGACCCTGATTACAGTCTGGTAGAAACAGAGCTAAAAGACACTTGGTTAAATAACCCAGCCTGCAAGAAAGACAGCAGCCAGTTAGAGCAGTTGAGATAAACAACACACATCTTAATATAAGCCAGTTAGATAGAGCAGTAGAGATAAACGATACACATCTTAACATCAGAGCAGCAGAACTCTGAACCACTCAGAATGATTTCACACATCAAACAAGGAAGGGGTAATAATATGGATTAAAATGGCTTATGTAGCTATATAAAACATAAAACAAAAAACAGTAAAACACACACAAAAAAAACCACGTCTGAAAACCAGACCCCTCCCTATACTCAGGGGGCCTGCCATTTAATTTGTGTGCCACTGTATAAACACCCACCAATCCAAATGCTTCATTAAAAATAGAAATACAACATTGAAACAGACTGCACAAGGAAGAAAACATCTGAGAGGAAGCACATTTTATACAGCAAAACACAAATCTAATCAAGATGACTGATCTTTACAGATGATTTCTGTTCCCAGCAATTAATGAAAAGTCGAAACCCAGGATAGAGCGGCTCAGTGAATGTGGTGTGGAATCTGTGCAGGAGGGTCATTGTGTCGTCAGGAGAGATGCTATAAAATGACAGAGTGCCAGCAGGACAGTCCAGGTACACTCCTATTCTGGAGGAGGAGGGGGCAGTTATTTTAATCTCTTTGTTATTGTGCCAGGCAGAGAAACCGCTGAAAAAATGGCACGTCAAACTCCAGGACTTGTCATTTCTTCCAAGTAGACAGGAATCATCCTCTCCTTTCCTGTTGATTCCTTTATATGTAACTCCTATTTCAGCCCCTACACTCCACTCAATTTCCCAGTAACAGCGAATCCCAGACAGACCCTCTCTGCAAAGCACTTGGAATGCAGAGTCAAATCTCTCTGGGTGATCAGGATATGTCTGAGATTCATTCCCCCATGTCACCTTTCTGTTCCCTTCAGACAGACAGAGCTCGCTATACGCTGTGTTGGGGTCCAGTGTGAGCTGATGGGAATCTGATTGAAGAGAAGAGGATAGTTATTATTGTTATTGTTATTGTTATTATTATTATCAACATTTTATTTTCTAATAATCTAATAGTGTAACATTCTTTTCATTCAAGCATGTATAAATTCAAATTGCTTTTGTAAAATGAAATACTCCAATAAAAGACTCCACAATGAAATGCAGAGAGAAATTCACAAAAGTGGCTGAGAAACTTCATTCACTGCAGATGAAGTAAAAAGAAAATATTTAAATATGATTAACTACACAAACAAACTGGCAGAATTCCATTCATGGCTCAATCACTTTGATCATTTACAGAACAGATCTGATCATTCCTCCTTATCAGAAAGAATTCTGAGAACAATATACATTATTTAAACCTCCAGCCATTCCTTCACATGAAAAGAGGAGGCTGTACTCTTAACAAAATGTATCCATGCTGCATAGTCTTACATGTGTTTAATTCTCTAAATATGACAATATAAAAAGAGAAACACATATATAGGTTGTGACTTTTTTGTGGTAGATCATGAATACCCAGTTTCATTTAATCCTAATAAAGAGATTGGTGATATGTGGTGTTGTTTTTAAGTACCGAGTGATTTAGTTATTGTTGCCAATGGTCCCTGCCAGACACCCTCAACATGGACTTTAATTCCAGACTCTCTGTCTGCAGATTTCATTCCTCAGCAAAGCTCCACAATTGGTCACAATATTCTGTCACTGTGTATCGTAATGAATAAGACACTCCAGCACTGCACATAGAAGACAGCAGTTCAATCTTGATAAACCAATCATGAACCAGAACCCCTTGATGGAATTTCAGTCTTATTAGGTGCAGTTGGGTGTCCTTGCTCGGTAGAGTTTGGTTCTCATAAAGGAAGCAGAACATCTTTCAATGAAATGCTCCAGTAAAAACAGACTTACATTGTAAAAGCTCAGCTCTGTTCTTTGGTTCCCACAGACAAACTTCATTCACTGCAGACAAAAAAAGAATATAACTGGTTATGTAAAAGTGTACAATTTCTATTACTAAGATTTCTGAGCATAATTATCTAATGGGGGCATACATTATTATTATTATTATTATTATTATTATTATTATTATTATTATTATTATTATTAATAATAATAATAATAATAATAATAATAATAATAATAATAATAATAATATGTAGCATAATTCATGTTAGGTTTGAAACTATAGCATAATCTTTAATCTACAGATGTTACAGCACATCATATTAAGAGATTTCTCAGCATTGTACAAGCACAGCAGGTGACACCAACCTTTTTCAGTGATTCTCTCAAACTCTCTCTTCCAGATGTCCTCCAGTTTGCCTTTAAGTTCAGACACAGCTTTCCTCACAGCCTCAAAAGTGACATCTGTATTGACAGTAACGCTGGGTAAGTAGCCAGATTCAGGAGGGGCACAGAGAGACTGGCAATTCTACAAGAGGAGAGAGAAAGGAAAGAGAATGGGGTCTGAAACATTCCCAGGATAGGGGAGAGGGGAGGAAACTGCTGCCTGGAATGAAGGGGAGCTCCTGATTGCTCCACGAATTGGAATGGGAGAATGTGCAGATAACAACTATGGAGCTAGAATTAGAGAGCTATCTTATTTTTTAAAAAATGGAAAGAACAAAACTGTGTTTTTCTATTTGAGAAAAGTTGCTTCTTTAGCTATTGTAAAATAAACCATGTAAAAAATAAGATCATGTGAAAATCTGATTATTTTTCATAAGTAGACTTTTTCCTATCTAGGTTTGTAAATCTGCTCTTGTATAAATTATATCAATGTAAAATGTAATGTTGATATCTGGATACAATTTAAACTCTGGGATCCAAAGTTGTATAGCCTGACTGTGGAGTTTTTACCTGGACACTGGCTAGTGAGTCCTGGTTGGATTTCTGTGTCTGTGATGGTCAGCCTCCTTTATGAAGCTGCCCGCTGCACAGTGTTACCTGTAGAAAATGGATGTGATCCTCTGTCTTTGAAAGCTGCTCCATCTCAGCATCTCTCCTCTTCAGCTCAGTGATTTCCTGCTCCACTTGTTCCATGCGCTCTTCAGCCTGACTCACGGCAGCCTTCTCTTTCGCTGTGATCAGCGCTGTCACTTCTGCTTGTTTCTGCTGAATGGAGCGGATCAGCTGGGTGAAAATCAGATGGCTTTCCTCCCTTTCTCTGCACGCTGAACTCTGATTGAAAGAGAACATTATTGAAAACATTTCTCTAAGTCCAACAGACAAACTTCATTCAGTCTTTCTTCGTTCAGGCAGTGCAGTTTTGGATTTTTTGTCCGTTACATTGATTGAATTTTAACTGCAACAAGTAATATGGAAGCAATGATCAACTGTACAGTGACAAGTGTACCTATGAAGGCATTAGCTAAAATGTTTGCTTTATTTGGTGGCTTTATTTAATTGCAAGTATAGAAATCTCAGAAATGAGATCATCGTGTAAGCTGTGGAGAGTAACTGCTAATGCTGTTATTTCTTTTAAAATATGGTCATAACATTACAAATGGTATTGCGATACTTGGCCAGCGCTACCCTTATTCGTTGCTCACCTTGAGTGACTCCACAGCCTGTTTCAGCTCCTCCAGATCCTTCAGTCTCTCCTGGATTCTCTTGTGGATTTCTGCCCGCCTCTCCTCCAGCTGCTCCTGTGTACAAACACACAGGGACACAGTCCCATTGAGGATTGCTGCCTTTGAGAAAAGCATACCTTCCACAAACTGTGAGTGTACAGACCCTAATCCTAACCCATTACAGATAACTGCCATAGAGAAATATGACGTCACTCACAAGCTGCTATTTCACAAACTCTAGTTTTTAACCTTTTGCAGAAAATTCTACCCTTTTGAGGTCTGACTGACACGACTTGACTGTATGGCTTGTATCAGTGCAAATATCCACCTAAGATACAGGATTATACCTTGCTAAAACACTAAAGGTCTGAAGATTATTAAAGAAATTCACTCTATGATTAAATGTGACAGAAATACAATGATTCTTGGTGGTAAATCTCCCTCCCGACCTGTGAGGGTGCTAAGTAATGGGAACAGAGTACCCTGGACTGTTTGGCCTGACACTTCATTCCCAGGGTTAAAAGGAAGTTGGTCATCTAGAAATACATGGAGACCTGTCATAACCTGAGGGACAACCCGTGCACACGTCACACTAGAGAGGGAAAAGAGAGAGAGAGGGAGGGAGGGATTCTGTTTAATATAGAGGGAGGGAGGGGGGAATCTGTTTACTATAGAGGGAGGGAGGGGGGAATCTGTTTACTATAGAGGGAGGGAGGGAGGGATTCTGTTTACTATAGAGGGAGGGAGGGAGGGATTCTGTTTACTATAGAGGGAGGGAGGGGGGTACTGTCTAATACAGAGGGAGGGAGGGATTCTGTTTAATACAGAGGGAGGGAGGGATTCTGTTTACTATAGAGGGAGGGAGGGAGGGATTCTGTTTACTATAGAGGGAGGGAGGGATTCTGTTTAATATAGAGGGAGGGAGGGATTCTGTTTAATATAGAGGGAGGGAGGGAGGGGGGAATCTGTTTAATATAGAGAGAGGGAGGGAGGGATTCTGTTTAATATAGAGGGAGGGAGGGAGGGATTCTGTTTAATATAGAGGGAGGGAGGGAGGGATTCTGTTTAATATAGAGGGAGGGAGGGATTCTGTTTACTATAGAGGGAGGGAGGGATTCTGTTTAATATAGAGGGAGGGAGGGGGGATTCTGTTTAATATAGAGAGAGGGAGGGAGGGATTCTGTTTAATATAGAGGGAGGGAGGGGGTACTGTCTAATACAGAGGGAGGGAGGGATTCTGTTTAATATAGAGGGAGGGAGGGGGGAATCTGTTTACTATAGAGGGAGGGAGGGGGATTCTGTTTACTATAGAGGGAGGGAGGGGGGAATCTGTTTACTATAGAGGGAGGGAGGGGGGATTCTGTTTACTATAGAGGGAGGGAGGGGGGATTCTGTTTACTATAGAGGGAGGGAGGGGGGAATCTGTTTACTATAGAGGGAGGGAGGGATGTACTGTTTACTATAGAGGGAGGGAGGGGGGAATCTGTTTACTATAGAGGGAGGGGGGATTCTGTTTACTATAGAGGGAGGGAGGGGGAATCTGTTTACTATAGAGGGAGGGAGGGAGGGATTCTGTTTACTATAGAGGGAGGGAGGGGGGAATCTGTTTAATATAGAGGGAGGGAGGGGGGAATCTGTTTACTATAGAGGGAGGGAGGGGGGATTCTGTTTACTATAGAGGGAGGGAGGGGGGAATCTGTTTAATGCAGAGGGAGGAAGGGGGTACTGTTTAATATAGAGGGAGGGATTCTGTTTACTATAGAGGGAGGGAGGGGGTACTGTCTAATACAGAGGGAGGGAGGGATTCTGTTTAATATAGAGGGAGGGAGGGAGTACTGTTTAATATAGAGAGAGGGAAGAGGGATTCTGTTTAATATAGAGGAAGGGAGGGATTCTGTTTAATATAGAGGGAGGGAGGGAGGGATTCTGTTTAATATAGAGGGAGGGAGGGAGGGAGGGATTCTGTTTAATATAGAGGGAGGGAGGGGGGAATCTGTTTACTATAGAGGGAGGGAGGGAGGGATTCTGTTTAATATAGAGAGAGTGAGGGAGGGATTCTTTTTAATACAGAGGGAGGGAGGGAGGGATTCTGTTTAATATAGAGGGAGGGAGGGAGGGATTCTGTTTAATGCGCGTTTGGCAGGAGCTTCAGTGACCAAGACAGCTCAACTTGCTGATGTTTCACGAGCAACGGTGTCTAAGGTGATGTCAGCATGGAACTCCGAGGGAAAGACATCATCAGCAAAGGGCAGCAGCGGGCAGAAGCGCATACTCCAGGATTGTAATGTCTGTGCATTAATTCGAAGTGCAAGGCAAAACAGGCTAGTAACTGCAGACGGGGGGGTTTCGCAGAAGGAACAATTACTATCGAACCATTACTGGCAAAGGGTTTTATTTATTTAATTGTGCACAATAAAAAGTACCCTTGAGGGTGGTGTTGTTTTTGGTTGGAAAGCGGCTGTTGTGATGTCATTTCTATAGCACCGCCCGCTACATCCTGACAGAGGTGCAATGAGTTAATGTTAATGCACTTCTTAGCCCCACCGCCAGATTGGAACCCAGGCCTCCAGAGAAAGGTGAAAGGCTAGTCTAATGCATTATCATTAGCCCTCCACAACAATTAAACACTCAACAGTGCTACATTTAGAATTACTAAAATAAAAAAAAATCTTCTCATTAACATTAACACACTGTGTCTCCTAGCCCTCCGCCCCTCCCCCCAGATTTGAACCCAAGGTGAAAGACACAGATCTGATTTGTAAACAGGTGGCTTTCCCCCCATGTCACATCTCCAGACTGTTTTGCATTATCACATTTGAATCAAAGGCGCTCCACAGCAAAGCAAATCCAAACTGGTTTGTTGTTTTCTTTTCACAGTGAACAGCAGAACCTTTAACCCTTTGCATCCAGGATCCCCAAGCTTGTAGACCCTACAGAAAATAGGAGGCACTTTTTTACACAGAGAATTGTGAGGGTCTGGAACCAACTCCCCAGTAATGTTGTTGAAGCTGACACCCTGGGATCCTTCAAGAAGCTGCTTGATGAGATTCTGGGATCAATAAGCTACTAACCACCAAACGAGCAAGATGGGCTGAATGGCCTCCTCTCGTTTGGAAACTTTCTTATGTTCTTATGTTTTTACTGATTTATGGGTCATTTAAAAAAAAGATTTTAAGATGTAAACCCAATTTAAAAGGAATTATAAAAATATATTAAAATATATTAAACACAAACAAAAATTATATTTTACTTGATGGTAAGAGCTTACAGTTTCCAGCACACACTGCTTAACTGGTACAGTAGGTGGGTTCACTTCAGCCAACATGTGTCGTCACCAGTCAGGTCAGGTCTAAAACCAGAACAACCATGGCTGTTTTCATGTTGTCATTATTATTATTATTATTATTATTATTATTATTATTATTATTATTATTATTATTTATTTCTTACCAGACACCCTTATCCAGGGCGACTTACAATCGCAAGCAAATACATTCAAGTGTTACAATACAAGTAATACAATAAGAGCAAGAAATACAATAATTTTTGTTCAAGTGTGACAAACCACAATTCAATAATACAGCAGATAATAGTGATAGTTACATCAGGATATGATTAAGTACAAAATACTACAGGTTAAACACTTGGCAGATTACAATATTCTGAGGTACAGGATTAAAATGCAGTAAAATAGGGGGCAGATAAGAGCAAAATAAAGCACATTTAAATGAAGGGTGATAGTGTCCCAGGATACCACAGAGGAGTTCTACAGGTGCTGTTTGAAGAGGTGAGTCTTAAGGAGGCACCGGAATGTGGTCAGGGACGGCAGTCCTGACATCTGTAGGAAGGTCGTTCCACCACTGCGGAGCAAGGGTGGAGAAGGAGCGGGCTCGGGAGGCAGGGGAGCGTAGCGGAGGTAGAGCCAGTCTTCTAGTGCAGGCGGAGCGGAGAGGTCGAGTGGGGGTGTAGGGAGAGATGAGGGTCTGGAGGTAGCTGGGTGCAGTCTGGTCAAGGCATCTGTAGGCTAGTAGAAGAGTCTTGAACTGGATGCGAGCGGTGATCGGGAGCCAGTGGAGTAGTGGAGTTGCGTGGGAGAAGTGAGGCAGAGAGAACACCAGGCGGGCAGCAGAGTTCTGGATGAGCTGGAGCGGACGGGTGGCGGACACAGGGAGGCCAGCCAGGAAGGAGTTGCAGTAGTCTAGGCGGGAGAGTACCAGGGCCTGGACCAGGAGCTGGGTAGCATAGTTGGTGAGGAAGGGTCGGATTCATAGTCGGAGTCGGAGTCATAGTATTGTATTAACACATCTAGAGGGAGACAAGTTATTTATTGTGTACTTTTCCAAGTATACAAATATTTATAACTGTCATAACATTTTCAGCTCTTTTTTGGGGTTTTGCTTTTGTTTATAAAGGACACAAAGACATGTGTTTGACATGCTGGAAAAGATACTTGATATATGTGTGGTTGTGACAGAAAAACAAAGAATCTTGGTGGTAAATCTCCCTCCCGACCTGTGAGGGCGCTAAGTAACTGGAACAGAGTACCCTGGACTGCTTGGCCTGACACTTCATTCCCAGGGTTAAAAGGAAGTTGTCATTTAGAAAGGGGGCGGAGCTTCGGTGCATTAACCCTTAGCGGGTCCATTGTCGGACCTGGTCTGACATTGCAATTATTCCTATCCGGTCCATTGTCAGACCCTGTCCGACATCATCAAAAAAACGCAAAAAACTGGTTTCTAGTCGTTTTTTCTCCGGAAAAAGCAGAGAAAACCATTCAATGGCCGAGTGGGAGCGACAGGAGCCGAGACAAGCCGAAAAAAAAATAAGGCGTATCTCATGAATAGTCATACCTGCTCCTGGCATCCCATATGGGCGGTCATAAGGAAACAAGCTGGCTGTTACTGTATCAGCGCACAGAGACTATCACAGACATTTGCAGAGCTTTTTTGAGATGTTATAGTAATAAAATAATGACTTGGATCACATTATTGAGGAGTTTGGTGATAAAACGAGTGATCAGGAGATGATTGATCGGTATGTACGACTATTATTATTATTATTATTATTTATTTCTTAGCATATGTGAAAGTGATAGCGAACGAAAGGGTGGGGCGGGGCTGGAGATGCCTAGTGAGTGCTTTGTTGATATGCAGGGCCTTTTAAACCCGTTTGACTGTGAAAAAATACTTTTAAACAGCGCGTCTAAAATTAACTGCGCATGTGAAAATAAATTGGACCTGACGCGCCTGACGCGCACTTAATAAATGGACTGCAAAGGGTTAACTCATCGACCTGGAGCTGTCGCCAAAGGCCAACACAAACCCGGAACAGCACTGCACTTGTATCACAAATAAACTCTATTTGCTCCACGAGCACTAATTCACTCACTAACGGACTTGTGTATGTGTTTTGTGTTTCGTGTGGGTGTATAAAGAACGGGACTGTTATTTCGGGACAAACCCGGGGATTACAATTTAAGCAACACACGCCTCTGTATTACTTGGCATCATTTATCGTTTGCTGTTTGTTTTGCCGTCAGGCACCGGACATACAAACTCATTCAACAACTTTGCACCTGGATTATAATTGTCTGTTCATTGATCACCTGCACACTGTTAACCATTTTACCACAGTGGTATAGTAATATACAGAACCCCTAAAGGTACATGGTGTAAAAAAATAAATGGGAGGCTACTGTGTCATGTGCACGAGATATTATAATATCTTGGCTAAAAATAGAGAAACACTTTTAAACGCTGCCTTTACTGTGTATTCACATGCATGTATTGTGCGTCACAGTTCACACAGAAGGAGGGTTCTAAACATAAATGATCAGTCAAATGCTGCAAATCCATAATTGTTTGCGAGCAATTTATCACGTGACTTTTGTGTTTGGAAACAAACCCCCAGACATCTGAACCAGTAAGAAATGTCATTGTTTCCAAATAATTTGTCGATAGGGCAAAAAGTCATGGGGGGCACTGTGACAAGGAGAGAAGGAATCTGAGCTAACTTGAAATCTGCCACTGTTTAAGAGCTGATAACAATTAAAAAGGTCTAATTAAGCAAATTATTAATTCAATTAAGGGTTTATTTCAGTAATTGAAAGCTCAGTTGGAATGAAAACTAGAAAACATAGGGGGTCTCCTGGACCAGGGTTGGGAAGCCCTGTCCTAGCTGTAGTTGTGTGAGCCCCGGTCACCTTGCACTCCTGGCTTAAATACCAGGACCAGTCTGATTCACAGCAGCTGGATACACTCCCAAAATGAATTGCATCAGCATGTGAACTTTAATGGATGGGCTCCCTGTCACAGAACTCAAAAGAGCTTTCTGCATAGGATGGAAGCAGCAGAATTCACAGTGACAACATTTGCATAGCCATGCTGCTAGCCCTGCCCTGGTTACTAGGGAAACATTCCCATTTCTACAGGTCGGTCCATTAGCCCATTGACCCAAACAAATCACATGTTTTCAGTGATGCAAAAGGAGAGCTTTTATTCCATTGCAGGATCTTTAAGATCATACAGCAGAAGCAATTCAGTTATTATGTTTAGTTCACTTCAAACAGCGTGGTCTTTGGTTAAGGCGTGTAAAAGTAATTAAGAAATGTTTACCTGAAATTGATTCTGTATATTCAATATACTAATAATTAGAAATAAGTGACTGATCTTGTCGGATTGCTTGCTTATTAAAATCTGTTGATTGTTTTATGGAAGATAGTTAGTATAGATGCAAGCACTCCGAGTTGAAATGAATCTATTCAGTCTTGAACAAAGAAGACTACGCGGCGATCTGATTCAAGCATTAAAAATCCTAAAAGGTATAGACCCAGGGGATTTTTTTGACCTGAAAAAAGAAACAAGGACCAGGGGTCACAAATGGAGATTAGATAAAGGGGGCATTCAGAACAGAAGATAGGAGGCACTTTTTTACACAGAGAATTGTGAGGTTCTGGAACCAACTCCCCAGTAATGTTGTTGAAGCTGACACCCTGGGTTCCTTCAAGAAGCTGCTTGATGAGATTCTGGGATCAATAAGCTACTAACAACCAAACAAGCAAGATGGGCTGAATGGCCTCCTCTCGTTTGGAAACTTTCTTATGTTCTTATGTTCTTATGAGCACCACAAACCTACAGGGGTGGATGAATACTTCTGTAGATATAAAAACTATCGATTTTGACATTTGAAATATGAAACTGTGGACTGTGAACTTGAACTGGCTGAGTCTTTGAAATTTGGTTGATGTTTTTTTTAAATGGGAGTGACTATCCTGAATGGGCATGCCTTCACCCGTCACACACAGTATAGCATGTAAATTTTGAGCTGGTGTATTGCCACTGCGTTTCAGACCAGGGAGGAGAGCACTGCTTTGAATGGTAAAGTACTGACTTTCTTATAAAATGTATTTTGATGTATGTGTTTATATGCACATAGAGAAAGTATCTAATGGAAATCAAGTAAAGTTATTTTATGGGAAAATATCTATGGCATATATGTTTAATATATAGTAAAGTAAAATACATGAAGGTCATTGTTATGTAGGGAACTTATTTTATTGTTATTCATATTATAAGGGTTTGTTTTGTAGTTCTGTATTTTAGAATGGTTATATATGTGACGAAAATTCAGTAGAATCCCTATTAGACCAAGTTAGTAAAATAGTCTGAATGTGAGAGAGAGGCGGTGCTAAAGTAGGGAGACCTGCAGAGTCTATACAACACAAACATGTAAAATGCATTTTAAACACACAGGAATATGAATATATTATCGATATGAGGGGTCTGTTTTGTATTTTATGTCTATATAATGAATACATTAAATATTATTTAGAAATAACATCAATAAACGTGACTTGGGTCTATATGGCGCGGCTTACTGGATTGTATTAGACTCCTTATAATCCTTCTGTTCGACCATCAAAGAGATCACTGAGTTAGTAAAAAGTTCTCAATTACAATAGAGGGCTGCTGTTAATGGAGGGAGACCTGCAGTGTCTACCAATTGATAGTGCTGAGTGGTCTTAGTGGTGAGCATTTAGTGTCAATATGTAATATACAACAAACCCAGTGGATTCAATTCCACAATCAAGTTCAATAACATATGAAAGACCATCAAGACGCTTCCAGCACTTGCAGTCTTTAAGATCTGGATTTGACTCCAGCACACTTTGCATATCAATGCTGCTAACCCTGCTTGGCCAAGGAACCATTCAAATCTCTATAGGTCAGTCCATTGGCCCAAACAAATCAGATGTTTTCAATGCTGCGAAAGTGAAGCGTTTAACACCTTTATTGCCGGGTGTTCCTGCAGATACAGCAGGTGCAACTAAAGGATTATATTTACTGCTTTTAAAAAGTGTAACCACAGTCTGGTTAAAGCACACATTCCTAGTAAAAGTAAGTAAGAAATGATTAGGGCTTCTGTTTTTTGGGATTTATTAATTGTATTTTTCGGTGCTTATTTTTAGCTATTATAAATCATTTTTTGATGTACTGTATGAAATTAGTGTTTTCGGTTACTTTCCAAAATGCTTGAGCGTTTTTTTTTCTGTCAAAATATGTATAGTAGTAACTGGACAGTTTTAAATCATGTGTATCTTAACTAATACAGCTTGAAATCCCGCTAACAAGCCTCCAGCCTGATTGTAATCTCGTTTTAAATCTCGCAAGCGGAGTCTCCAATAGAAACGTAGGAATGTGCTGTCACTCAGTAGTTGGGGCGGGTTTAAAGTATTCAGAACGAATCAATGATAGATGCAAGTCAGGAAGGCGGGACATTGCCCAGCAGCCCTGGGAAATGTATTTATTATTATTTTTGTAGTAGGTTTTGTTTTTTAATGGTTAAAGGGTAAAGTCAACGTGAATTGATGAACCATTTCCACAGTTTCTCCAGTTTTTTCTGGTGTTTATTTCGTGTCCACTGATTTTATATTTTTTTTGTATCGGGGGTGTTTTATCAGTTAAAACCGAAAAATCAGAAGCCCTAGAAATGATTAACCAAAGTTAATTAAGTATATGATCAATTGCAAAAATACTGTAAAACTTGACCAGTGCCTGGTCAATAATGCAATTGATTGCACAGTGCAGAGTGGGGTCTGTGAAATTTTTGCATCACCTTGAATTATAGGATTGAGACATCATAATAATAAAAAAATCAATATGAACATAATTTAGATATTTTATTTAACGTCATGTAATCAAAGAAACAAAAATGATATCTTAAAAGTCGACCTGAAGCCATAATAGTAGCACAGTAATATTTCATGTTAGATATTTCAATTTTAGTCAGATTTTTTGCTAAGTATATGGAAAACTACAAAGCGGTGTGTAATTCAATATGTTAACCTTATTCAGCAGGTTTCATTCGACTTCATGAAGCAAAACGTGTTCATTCTATAGGGTGATGCAAAACTTTTGGCCATAGCTGTACATGCATTTCAAACTAATGCTTTAAGGCATTTGGTGCTATCATTAATTTCCTAATTGTTTATTTTAGTCTTATTCCTCAAGGTATTGTTGCTAAATATTTCAAATTGCTTACATGCAGTTGTATTTGTATAGGACCTTAGCGATGGTTGGTGTTGTCTGCATTTTTGTGATGCTATTTTATTTAAATTACTGTAAAAATTAAAAGGGATCTCCGGGCTTGATTTTTAGGGGGTATTTAACATTGTTGACTGTTGGGAATTCTTAATTCATGTACTCATGCCAGATTAAAAGTGGCTTGTATAAACAGGCTAAATAGGTCCTTTCACTGGCCCATTGCAGTGGTCATAAACACAAATGTGACCACGGGCCACCAGAGAGGTGATGGGGGCTGTCACCAGACAATTTTGCTTTTGTTAACTATATATATATATATATATATATATATATATATATATATATATATAGTGCTTAAGTGTACAATGCCTGTTTCAAGTTACTTATACAAGTTAACTTGAAATCTCCAACTGTTTAAGAGCTGAAAACAATTAAAAAGGTCTAATTAAGCACACGAATAGTTCAATTAAGGGTTCAATTAAGCAATTCAGAACTCAGTTGGAATGAAAACCAGCAGACACAGGGAGCCCCCAGGACCAGGGTTGGGAAACCCCGGCCGACTATCAACATATTTAAGGTGATTCGGCTGGATTACATTATTAGATGGTAAATTCTGGTTTAAGTTTATTTTAACAATTCCTGCTTTGAAATAATATGTTTAACCAAAAGTATGGTCAATTACATTTTTTAAAAATGTATTTTTTTTTTTAGCATTTTGAAGCCAGGCTACCTTAAATTGCATTGCCTAAAACAGACGCATTATGCGAGGGCAGGAATCAACAACAATATTTTAATGGGAAATTTAAATAATATCGTAGAGAAGTTACTCACTACAATATTTAACATGGTTATAAGTTGCAACACAATAGAATTCTGTCTGTTTGTATTTCTCTGTGCAAACTCAGATGCAATTGAGATTATATCTGTCATGCGAGGGGTTCCTTATGGCTATACGCACACATGAAGTCATTAAATCTTTTTCTGTGTCATTTTTGATCGTGAATATTTTTTTATGCGATGAAGATGAGAAAAGCAGCTCTCTGCTGTGCTGTGGTCTCCGGTATTGTGCAATACAAGCGGAGCAGTTTGTGAACGTCTGGCAGTAACCTTCTAGTCACTGGCACTACAGTCATTGCATCAGAGTTGGGTCGGATGCTTGTCACCTTTTTAATTTCAGTTTCCCCTTGCTTCAGGCATCAGAAGCAGCTGTGTGTACAAGCGGTCAACATCAAAGTCATTAGTTTCCAAAGTTGTTGATGAAAATGTTACAGTTTCTCAATTAGTTTCCCAGGCAGAGATTTGTTTTAAAATATATCTTGCATGGTGTTGTGGGGGACAAGGTTTCTGAAGGAGGCTGAACGGAGACGTCACAGCCAAGGACAGTATATATATTTTTTTATCATTTACCTTTTTTAATTGCAGCTTCCATGCCTCAGGCAGTATCCTGAAATTGATTCTGTATTGAGAAATAGTAATTAGTCGCTGAGCATCACTCTGCATCACCTAGACCATCTCAGCACCAAGGAGCCTGTCTGTCTGTCTGCTGGTCACTCTGTTTGACCGCTCGCTCGCTGGGATGGAGAAGAGACTGGTGGTCACCCTTCTGCTCGCAGGTAGGTCCTCACATGGTAGTCCTCTCTCTCACTCTTTCTGTCATGTTTGATTGTGGGTATCTGTGGCACGATGAGTTTTCTATCACTGTTCACTTCCCCTCCTTATCAGGCAGGACAACCAGACATGTGAAAATGTGCGTGTTTGATACAGGTCAGGCCTTCCATTCAAACACTCACATGTATGCTTTGCCTGTCCATCTGGAGGGGAGGTAAGCAGTCCTACACTTTGCAGGAATGAGATTTTATCTTTTCCCCACTGGAAAAGGGACACTGCGGAACAAATAAACACACAGGTATCTTCGAGAATGATTTATCTCCCAAAGAACCCAGAACTGGGTTCAAAGTTACACTGGAAAGAAGCGATGTTATAATTTGTAACTAGGAAAACTTATTTTCACTGTGTCAATGTAGAATTCAATTACTTTTGAAAAGTTATTATTATTATTATTTATTTCTTATCCAGGGCGATTTACAATTGTTACAAGATATCACATACATACAATTACATTATTTTTTTACACATTATTTTTACATACAATTACCCATTTATACAGTTGGGTTTTTACTGGAGCAATCTAGGTAAAGTACCTTGCTCAAGGTCACAGCAGCAGTGTCCCCCACCTGGGATTGAACCCACAACCCTCCGGTCAAGAGTCCAGAGCCCTAACCGCTACTCCACACTGCTGCCCTATGTTGTGTAAAAATTAGTTTTAGAAATTAGGTTTCGTTCACGAATCAGCAGTTTTCTGTGGATTTGTTAATCAGCAATATATCTGCCCCGACACTCCCCTTCTCTTCAAAGCCACACGCACACACATGCAGAGCCTCTGCTTAGCCACACAAACACAGCTTTCCTTTTTGTGTTTTTAATCTTTGAATAAAGAACATAGTT
Source organism: Acipenser ruthenus (assembly GCF_902713425.1). Lineage (NCBI taxonomy): Eukaryota > Metazoa > Chordata > Actinopteri > Acipenseriformes > Acipenseridae > Acipenser > Acipenser ruthenus. The sequence continues at coordinate 292,552 of NC_081246.1, forward strand.
TTATGATTTGCAGGGCTCTGTGCAGCTGCTTCCTGCCACACCAGAAAATACCATTTAGTGCAAACTAAAAAGAACTGGACTGAGGCAAGGAGCTACTGCAAAGAGAAGCACACTGACCTGGTGACTGTGCGCAGCCTGGAAGAACAGCAACAGCTTCAGAATATTGTGAAGAATGAGGCCAGCGAGTTCAAGAAGGAGACTGACAACCGTTTCTGGATCGGGCTGTATCGGGACAGTGAGAACTGGCAGTGGTCCACTGGAGATGCGGTCAGCTACACTAACTGGACAGCTGGCACTGGCAGACTCTTCTGTGCTACAGCCGATGCAGGAGGCAGCTGGGGCCAGTTAGTCTGTCATGATCAGAAACCTTTCATGTGCTACAACGGTATGATTTCTATCTGTGTTAAAGAAACATGTGCTAAAGCCAAGGCCATGTCTTTGTGCTGTTGAACCTGTGTCTGCTGCTTCAGGAGAGTTATTGGAGTGAGAGCAACAGCTAATAACAAATTTGTTGGGACACAGTTTTCTGCATCACAGTTAACATTTTCACAAGACCAGCGTACATTTTTAGGCATGTCTTGAACAACTAACTCTCTGTAAATCTGACCTATGAAGAAGTGCTTCCAAGGAAGGCACATGCATTCTGTCTCTGAATTCACTTCTTGTTATTTGGGTTATTTATACTGATTCAGCTTGTTATATTGATTTTATTACAATAACAGTTTGAGAGATTTTCTTTTTGTTTTGTCATGTGATGAATTTCTGAGATAACGTTTGATTTGAATGTATATTTTCCCCAGAAATATTGGACGTCACTTCATTTGAAGCTGTGCATCAAATCCTGTTTTAATTCAAGAACTTGCAATTTAGAAACATTGAGAATGCATAGAGATACAGTAATACGTTTGTAAACCTGGGCTGAATCTCAGCCGTACTGTAGAGAACACCACAGTGTAGCTATCCTGCTTCTCCTCTTTGATCTCTAGAGAAACCAGCCACTCCAGTGAGAGAGATCACAGTGTAGCTATCCTGCTTCTCCTCTCCTCCACAGCTCACAGCCTCTTTGATCTCTAGAGAAACCAGCCACTCCAGTGAGAGAGATCACAGTGTAGCTATCCTGCTTCTCCTCTCCTCCTCAGCTCACAGCCTCTTTCATCTTTACAGAAACCAGCAACTCCAGTGAGAGAGATCACAGTGTAGCTATCCTGCTTCTCCTCTCCTCCACAGCTCACAGCCTCTTTCATCTTTACAGAAACCAGCAACATCACTGAGAGATACACCCTGATTAGCACACTGAAAACCTGGCCTGACGCTCAGCAGTACTGTAGACAACACCACACTGACCTGGTCAGTATAAAGAGTGCCAGTGAAAATGAAGACATGAAGAAGAAAGCTCCGGCCAGTCCCTTCTGGATCGGCCTGTTCAATAACCCGTGGAAGTGGGCTGACGAGGAGAACTCAACATTTCAAAAGTGGGACATTGGGGAACCAGACAATATGTTAGGCAATGAAAACTGTACAATGATGTACCACACCCAGGGCCAATGGAGGGATGCTCCTTGCAGCCAGCGGTACTTCTTCTTCTGCTATGAAGGTAAGGATCTCTGAGTCTGGGTTCTCTTTCAGGGCAGCTTTCAATCCCAGTTGTGGGGTATATCCGGAGGCTTTAGACAGTAGATTGGTGGTTGACCATTGCTTTGCAATTTCAGTTTTTTTTTTTATTGGCCCATTTATCAGGGTCTTTAGCAACATTAATTAGCTCAATCAAAACTAATTATTTTGTTCTTGTCTTGGTAGGAACATTCAGCCACTGTTCTGAATGCCATGGAAACGCAGTCTGCCAACCTTCTTCAAAATCTGTGCAGTGCGTCTGCGCTGAAGGGTTTGTGGGAGACGGCTTCTCCTGCTACAACAGGACTGAGTGCAATGAAACCACCGACTGCTGTCCTCATGGCTTCCAGTGGTCCAACGAACACGGGTGCACTGACATTGATGAATGCGCGGCAGATGGGGACCTCAATGACTGCCCCCCGCAGTCCAGCTGTGTGAACACTATCGGATCCTTTCACTGTCTGTTAGATCATATTTCTAAACGCAGTTCTCGGTCTGTATCATTCAGCTGTATAAACCAGCCATGCCCCTCAGGCCAGGACTGCATTACAGATAGCTGTGCTGACCCTTGCCAACAGTACAAAGTCCTGGATGAACCGTGGCGTTCCACTAATTTTCCAATAGCTCCATCGTCAGATCGAAAATGTGATAGTGGTTTGTTTGGATGGTATCGCTTTTTAGTGAATGATAGCGTGAGAATGCCAGAAAAGTGTGTTCCAGACTACAGCTGTGGAAGTGATGCAACCCTGTGGATCACTGGTACTCACCCTGTGGAAACGGATGGAATAGTTAGTCGCACGGCTTGTGCTGGATGGCAATTAAACTGCTGTCATTCTTCAATCACAGTTCATATCAAAGCATGTCCAGGCAACTACCACGTTTACAAATATCAAGGAGTTCCTTGGTGCTACCACGTTTACTGTGCAGGTACGGCGTTTCATGTTACTGATATAATACTTACGAAGTCCGTTGTGCACGGAGGGCTCCTGCGCTGCAGCCCTTTATAAAGCAGCTCTTGATGCAAACACCTGCCAGGGGATCTGATAGGGGGTCCAGGACTCTACAAACACGTCTTCTGCCTTTTCATTTCCTTTATTCTGCGGTTTTGCACTTTGGTTTTGGTCGTGTGCATGTGTGAGGTGGGTTCACACTACTAACAGCAGAAAGCTCGTAAAACAAATAAATATCCAACACCACGTCAGTACTCCCGTTACTCATGGAAACCATGTACTGCCTGCAGGCTCCGAGTAGGGTTTGCTTTACAATTATTGAAAAGTGAAACTAAGATGTCTCCATACCAGGTAGCTTTACATGGCTGAGCCTCTACTGCTGAAAGAACATTTGAATCTTCCTCTGAATTTTCAGAGACTACCCCCACATGTCGATCCCAGCTAAAGCAAGAGTACAGCAATTGGAAGAGGGTGAAACCATTAAGAACCAACTTAGTTGCAAGGAGGAACAGCTCAAATATTCCTCTAAGCAGTTTCTTGGTTATTTTATTATTATTATTATTATTTATTTCTTAGCAGACGCCCTTATCCAGGAAGACTTACAATTGTTAGAAGTTATCATATTTATTTTTACATACAATTACCCATTTATACAGTTGGGTTTTTACTGGAGCAATCTAGGTAAAGTACCTTGCTCAAGGGTACAGCAGCAGTGTCCCCCCCACCTGGGATTGAACCCACGACCCTCTGGTCAAGAGTCCAGAGCCCTAACCACTACTCCACACTGCTGCCCTGAAAGGATTTTATTCCTGTTTTGATTTCTGAATTTCCTGTTAAATTTCAATGGCTCTGATTTCTCTTTCTGATTTCTTTTTTTTTTTTTTTACAGAATATAACCCAACAATCACAGCACTGCAAACTGTACCACTGAGCTGTTTAAACCAGCCGTGTCTATCAGGCCAGGACTGCATTACAAATAGCTGTGTCGACCCTTGCCAGCAGTACAATGTCCTGGATGAACCGTGGCGTTCTACTCATTTTCCAGTATCTCCGTCGTCAGTTCCAAAATGCGATCTTGATCTGAATGGATGGTATCGCTTTTTAGTGAATGAAAGCGTGAGAATGCCGGAAGCGTGTGTTCCGGAATACAGCTGCGGGACTCACGCACCTATGTGGATCAATGGTACTCACCCTCTGGAAACGGATGGAATAGTTAGTCGCCAGTCTTGTGGAAAGTGGAGTTCAAGCTGCTGCTATTTTACAACCACAGTTCATATCAAGGCATGTCCAGGCAACTACCACGTTTACAAATTTCAAGGAACTCCTGGGTGCAACCTAGCTTACTGCGCAGGTACAGTGATTCGTATTGCTGCTACATTGCTTACAAATGCAAAATAACATTTCGTTTTAGCACTTGTGGTTCACAGTTTTATTCAGGGTGCACTGTCCGTTTAGAGACAGAGCACACGAAAAACACAACAAATACATCGGATGTGTTTTCTTACAGGAAATAAATAAAATTCCTCTCTCAGGCCTGATATACAATTTACAAAACATAAGCCATTAACACCTGATCCGGGGTTCAGAAACCTTTCACACAAGGTTCCCTGGTTCTAACAGGTGTTGTTGGAGAGTGGAATCTATATTTTCCATCACACACCCCTGTTAGAACCCCTACTTAGTACGTTCTGGGTATTAAGAAACAGTTTGAAGCCGTTTTTGCATTCAGCAACATGTGCTTGCTGTCAATTGTCCCTCAGAGTGATTCAGTTACTAAACATGCCTCTTGGGTATAAGTTTTGCATTACAGTTAATCAAACGTACTTGTTTTCTTACAGAATCAAATCTCATAACCAAAGCACCGGAATCAACCACAGAGCAACCAACTGAAACCACAGAACGATCCACTGAAACCACAGAACGACCGACTGAAACCACAGAACGATCCACTGAAACCACAGAACGATCCACTGAAACCACAGAACGACCAACTGAAACCACAGAACGATCAACTGAAACCACAGAACGACCAACTGAAACTACAGAACGACCAACTGAAACCACAGAACGACCAACTGAAACCACAGAACGATCCACTGAAACCACAGAGCAATCCACTGAAACCACAGAACGATCCACTGAAACCACAGAACGACCAACTGAAACCACAGAACGATCAACTGAAACCACAGAACGATCCACTGGAACCACAGAACGACCAACTGAAACCACAGAACGACCAACTGAAACCACAGAACGATCCACTGAAACCACAGAGCAATCCACTGAAACCACAGAACGACCAACTGAAACCACAGAACGACCAACTGAAACCACAGAACGATCCACTGAAACCACAGAACGACCAACTGAAACCACAGAACGATCCACTGAAACCACAGAACGATCCACTGAAACCCAGACCTCTCCAGAATCAGGTATCATGTCTGTACACCTTTCTATAATTTTATGGGCCCAATTTTGATAAATCCAAAGCAAATGTATGGAATTTACATACCTCAAAAAAATAAAAAATAAAACAGATGACTGAATTGAATGGAAAGGTAAGGGCTGATCGCAAACTGCACCAGAAGGTTCAAACTTCATACCATTCAACTAAAAGCCAGCTCTGTACTCGAGAGGTAAGCACAGGTCTTATGCTGATGTCACTATTAACTTAGCAGCCGCTAGGAGGAGATCCATTAAACGGGGCACGGAACTCACTTCACAGGGCAAAGTGTAATGTGCCCGTTTTCACCAACGCAGCCTCCATCAGAATTGGACCCTCTGAGTCACATCTCCAGTAGCATTACACATAGAAATCTGTTGAGTGTTGTCTTGTGCAGAAATACACACAGTGAATATGATTCTTAACATACAATGCCTGATAGTACTGGTAAATACTGTAAATACAGATGGGAGAATGTAAGCAGCTAAGTTTGAATTTTTGATTCTTTTGGCACCTGCAGTCAGGAACGGTGAAGGAATCCTGTTTTCGAAATCGATCAAACCAGAAGGCAAGCCGTAGATATTGCACAGTTAGAAAGAATGCCTTCAGGGACTTCTCAAGCAGTCTCTTTACATGTAGCGTTTTTTTGTAATAACGTGGCTTCTAATATCTTTAAAGCTGTCGCTGGGCTTCCACTTATTTGAAGACTTCGGTCTCTCTGCATCTTTTAACTTGGTGGGTCTTGCATACAAAGAATGCCAGAGACCTCACGTCGATTAGACATAGTCCTGTGAGATTTAGAAGAGAAATGACATTTTAAAAAAAGGACCAAGTTGATGTAGAAGTGAAGGCATGATTGGGGAAGAACCTGGCCCTGAGTTTCACACATAAATCCAATCTTGACCTGATTTCACTTTGATTTATTTACAGAATCAAGTCCCGCAGCCAAAGCTCCAGGAACTACAGAACCATCGACTGGAACCCAGACCTCTCCTGAACCAGGTATGCTGTTGTGTTGAAATCCGACCAGAACATTTCACAGGTACAAGCCAGCCACGTTAGAGTAAGAGTATGAGCTGGATAAAGATGTGATGTCAGTTCAGTGGGATCTGGAGCTCACTGCAGTGTGGGCAGTTTGCAGTTAGTGTCTGTGGTGTTTATAATCAGAGTAAGTGGTTCTGTCTGTATAGAGTCACAGTAGCCTGTCTGCACCCTTTCTAACCCATGCTGTGTCAATTGCTCTGTTTCTCCGCATAGGAAAACGCAGGCAGGTGGTGAGGATTGAGATAAATGCAGCAGAGGGATTGGACCCTGAAGACCCAAAGATCACAGATGCCATTTTAGCTCAGGTAGTGTACACTCGGGCTTCCACAGTGCTGTTGGGTGTCTCTGTGTGTCTCTTCACTTTGACAGTTACCACACGCTCGCTGGACAGGTGCTCCATTAATAAGGAGTTATGCGATATGGCACATACTTTACAGATCAAATTCCTTCAGATTGCCATCAAGCAGTTTTATTTTTAATTAGCAGGCGTGCCAGGTGTCATTTTCAGCATCATTAAACAGAACAAGGCATGGTTTTCCCAGCTCTGAAATGTGTGCAGCTCTCCTGAGATGAGCTTTACTGGGTTTGCTATGAAGGGCTGAGAGCCTGGCTGCTCTGAACGGCCTCTTGTGGTTCCCAGCTCTCCTCCTGTTCCTGTGTTCTTGTAACATGGAGTCTGGTGCTCATTTCAGCTTCAAGAGCGCTTACCCAAAGGCATGACGCTGCGCTGGAAAAAGAAAGACGGGAAGATTTTCCACAAGCAGGAAGAGGAGGAGGAGGAGATGGAGATGGAGACGTGCTCCAAACCCTGAGATAGCACAGCCTGGCCAGCACCCCAAATTCACTGACCTGCTTTTAGATTATTAACCTTTACTTTCCATCTACATTATCTGAATGATTAATTGTGTACCTCTTTAAATGATATCAGATGTGTGTTCTAGCATTCTCTATTGCTGTTTCTGCTTAGATCCATTCATAACCACCAAACACTCAACAGTGCTGAACTATCAATCACAAACATTTTCATGACCCCTAGTGGTCATTTCAAACAACTGCAGAGATTAATTCATTCAGCTGTCAAGAGTCGGATGAGCAGCAGCCTCTGTGGTTGATAAAGGCCATCAGTTCAGTAAGCCTGGTAAAGAACGATCCAAGCAGAAATAGCAAAAGAGGATTTTACAAAACAAATGTAATAGGATAGAACAGTATCTCATCATCATTATTATTATTATTATTATTATTATTATTATTATTATTATTATTATTATTATTATTATTATTATTATTATTATTATTATTATTAATCATATACAATTATTTTAGTTTGAAGGTCTGGTGTGGTCAGGCTGATCTCAGTGCATGTTTCAGGAGATGCGTTTCTTTAATTATTATTAAGAATTTTTATTTCACATTTCAATCCCAGCGTGTCACGGTCTCTTATTTCATTAGAGGTGTTGCCTTGAGCAGTTTGAGGGCGACAGTCTTAGGAAACAGTGTATTGGTGTGTTTTAATATATTATTTAGTTAAAATCAATTACTATACTTTTTAGGGGGGTCCGACTTGAGCCTTGCAGTGTGTGTTAGTTAAGATATTATTTAGTTAAAATCAATTGCTAGTTTTTTTTACTGTATTTTTAGGGGGTTTGACTTGAGCCTTGCAGTGTGTGCTAGTTAATGTTTTATTGTTTATTTTATTATTATTTTAAATATTTGAATTGTTTGTAGCTAACCCTAGTTCCATAAATCACAGTGTTGGGTACTTCCAACCGACACACCTGTCTCACATGCGCAGTTTTAAAGGAACAACAGGTTATTTAAAATTATTACATCTGTTACAAATCTTGGTAAAATAAATCAGTTTGCAAGCTAGGCTCTCAGATAGGGTTGCACTGTCTTTGTCACCTGGAAGGTAAAATTGTCCCTACTCCTTTCCTGTCCTTAATTAACCCTTATTGACTGTTACACACTTTGACCCAGAAGACACTGCTGAGCTGAAATGACTTTGGAAGTGCAACGCATTTCAGAGTAAGGGATACAAACTGAGAACTTTCTTTAAGTGTACTACCAGTTATCATGTTTTAAAATGAAAATACCTGTTTACTGCAGTATTGATGTGTGTTTGCTCAGATTGCAAGGTCAACAGGGAGGGACTTAGCTGCCAATAAGGGTTCAGGAGCTTGAAGATGGGGGCTCTATAGCAGCCTGTCTGAGAGCAAGGTGACGAAGGAGGGGAGAATGGAAATACTGCAGACATGTGAAGAAACAAGCTTTTAGCACACTCTACTGGGGAGAAAGAGGAACTACAACTATATTATTATGGGATAATACATGGTGCTTTTAAGAGATGGTATCTGAGTGCTCTCTAGTGGAGAGGTGGAAGAACTACAACAAATTATAAAGAAAAAAACTGATTTTTTTTAGGAAGCACAAAAAGGGCAATTAAAAAAAAATTGCAGAAAACTATTTGGTTGTAAAAAATAAAATAAAAATAGAAGTAACAGGTTTACATTTTTAGAAACTTTGTCTGAGCTCATGTTGTAAAAGGTTTGCATAGTACATGAGTTGTAAGAAACAGCTTGGCATTGGGTTTGAAGTCTTGTGTTTTAGGAAATGGTTTCTCTGGGTTTTGTAGAAGACTTGCTGTAACTACTTGGTGTGAAAAAAATAAAACTGTCTTCAACCTATTATTCCGCTCATTATATTAATTATATTTGTATTATATATATGATTGCAACAATATATTTCATATTATATACTAATTAATCAGAAGTAAATGCAGACAGACCGGGTTATACAAACCACGTGGGAGAGATCCATTGACTGGAAAGGGCAAAATCTCCCATCTTATTCACTAGACTCTCATTCAAGGCTTTCACCTGTCTCTGGAGCCATGTGACTAATTGTTTTATAGTTGGGATGACCACTGGATATGGTTTGTTTCTCATCAATACTACACAGTGAGATGGCAGTGCCATGGAGGGGTTGGCTAGCTTGTTCTGTAATACAAGAACTTACAACAGGGATATGGAGCTTTTATATACCACAAAATACATGGCATGAAGTACGAAGGTGGGAGAGAAATATATATATATATAACATATTACATTATGAATCCTGATCATTGATTGGTTAGCTGCGTTCTATCAGCCATACTTTAATCCAACACAACCTTGCAACAGACACATCACCTTCGATTCAAATTCATCCTCCACTTACCTGTCCTAACTCTACAGCATTTAATATCTGTGAGTAACCACTCACTTAAATAAAATATATGCCAGACCCAGAAGCAAATGTGTGTGTTTTTTTTAATGGACAGACTGTTTAAGAAAGGTATGAAAATGAATTTCCTGAACCGGAAAAACTACCCGTAATTCCATTTTATTTAAAAGGAAAACGGCAACAGAATCGAATTAAAGAAAAGGGCTTGTAACCAGGAGGTCCCCGGTTCAAATCCCACCTCAGCCACTGACTCATTGTGTGACCCTGAGCAAGTCACTTAACCTCCTTGTGCTCCGTCTTTCGGGTGAGACGTAGTTGTAAGTGACTCTGCAGCTGATGCATAGTTCACACCCCCTCGCCTTGGATAAAGGCGTCTGCTAAATAAACAAATACTACTACTATAAAAGTGATCCTCAAACTATCTCTAAATGGGACCCCCTTCAAAGTCACTTCAGTCTGAAAAAACAGCAGTGTGGAGTAGTGGTTAGGGCTCTGGACTGGAGGGTCGTGGGTTCAATCCCAGGTGGGGGACATTGCTGCTGTACCCTTGAGCAAGGTACTTTACTAGATTGCTCCAGTAAAAACCCAACTGTATAAATGGGTAATTGTATGATATAATTGTAACAATTGTAAGTAGCCCTGAGAATATATAATATGTGTTTATTGGGTCTATGATGCAGGTATGAAATAAACCACGTTACATCAGAACTCACGGAACCTTTTTGTTTCCAAGATAAATGAACACAACCTTTCCTACTGTCAGCTTTCTATCAGAATCTTTGTTGAAGCATTAAGAACATTGCATTGGGGGGCTCCCGAGTGGGGCATCCAGTAAAGGCGCTCCGCGCGGAGTGCAGGATGTGCCGCAGGTTCGAATCCAGGCTATGTCACAGCTGACCGTGACCAGGAGTTCCTAGGGGGCGGCGCACAATTGGCTGAGCGCTGCCCGGGTAGGGATGGCTTAGGTCGGCAGGGGAATCCACGGCTCACCGCGCATCAGCGACCCCTGTGGCCGATAGGACGCCTGTGGCTCTGCAGCGGAGCCGCCAGATCTGTGTTGTCCTCCGGCACTATAGGTCTGGTGGCATTGCTGTGGATCTGCAGTGCGAAAAATGACGGCTTGGCAGGAGCACGTTTTGGAGGACGCGTGTTCCAGCCTCCGTTTCCCGAGTCGGCAGGGGGGTTGCGAGCGGTGAGCCAGGGATACAGATAATAATTGGGCATGCTAAATTGGGGTGAAAATCGGGGTAAAATAATTGGCAACGACTAAATTTAAAAAAAAAAAAAAAAAAAAAAAAAAAAAAGAACATGGCATTGAACTAATCAAAGAGAACACAGCTCAGTGCAATGACCAGGCTATCAAACACCAGCTTCAGAAACAGCTGTCATATCACTTACAAACCAGTACTTTATGTAGGGAGAATTGGTGTCTAGCTACCCCATTAAAGGTAATTCATTAATTATCGTGTGTGTAAGGGTTTGAACTGTTAGTTACAAACTTCTCCCACACGAGTTCACAAAGGAAACAATTGCACAATAAAACACGCACCACTGTTAAAGCTTTTATACATTATATCAAAAGTTTGTAAATAAAATGCAGTACTGTGGGACATATTCCCTTAATATGATCATATATGAACATGTATTAATGATATAACTGGACTAATTCAGGAAACTGCGGTGTCTTAAGAAAAAGGGCCCCTTGTTTCCTGGCAGACAGACTGAACTATGTGACCAACTGATTAGAGGACCGGCACCTGAACTGGATTAGGCTGAACAGACAGTTGAATTATGTACAGATAATTCACACGAGCAACAACAATGGTTTTGACGCAAGGAAGACATAAACTAGCGATGTCCCAGTGGAAAAGGACATTAAAACATCAAGACTGGGAGTTTAAAAAAGGCAATATACACAAATTATCTCATGAAAGTCGCTATTTAGCACTTAAATATCCAAGCAAAACTGAACATTTTGCGCTCCACATCAAATGCTAAACAAGGTGCTGTCACTCTGCTAAGCAAAGCTGCAACTCCGGGACTCTGCTTAAAAACTGAACCAAGACGGGACTCTGCCTGAGAACGGACCCAAGTCGAGGAAGCAAGCTGCAAGTGAGTCAACGACCACAAGCAACAAGACTGAGGCCAGGCTGGAGGACCGTCGTAAAACTTACAGAGACTGTTATCAGACAAACCAGTCTGGGTCTGCTGTACACCTAAAACCACAGTATCCAAAAGAAACTGTATCCTGCTACCTGCGTAGCTAAAAGATTCAGTGAAGAGGACAGAGCGGACGGGCGCTGTGGATCCTATACCGAGGACTGAAGACTCTGTTGCAGCTGTTTGTTGATTCTATTAAGAATTGAAAGCTTTGTTGCCGAGTTTGATCCAATGTGGGTGTCACGGATAGCTGAGTTGTTTTCTTTTTCCTTTATTATTGTCCGCAAACAGTGGTAATCAGGACAACAAACAAAAGAGAAACGCTAACTGAAATGTGGAGAGACGAAAATAAATAAACAACAAAGTAAAATTATCCAGACTCTGGGTGGCTGTCCTTGCCTTTCTGGCCGTTCTGGTGTCCACCCTCCTGGTTGGCTGGCTCTCTTTTAAATTAGTTTGTTTAGGTTTGTCAAAAAAATCACAGTTAGCATTTGTTTGGTTTTCTATATATAACCCTCAGTACCTCTCCCACACTCCTTCGTGCTTTCAGATACCAGCCTCAACTGCTACAACACGGCCCCCTTTTATGTGCCGCGGAAACGCCCCCTAATCAGCAGAACACCAATCAGCGATTGGCATTTCAATCACCAATTCTGGGACTTTCCAGCACATTCCGTGTTGTTGCCCTCAACAAAGATGGCGACCGTCCAAAGGTGGAACTGCCACGTCACACCATCTCTGTTGGGGCCTTCTAGGCTGACTCACAGCCCCCTGGCGGCTGGGAGGGTGGATTACAGCACGGGATCGCTTTACCTTGTCACAGTGGGATTGAAGACTTTGTTGTGAGAGGAGAGTTTTTGTACTGGACACTTCAACAGATTGAGTTTCCAAAACAGCGGACCAAAAGTCTAAGCTCCAAGGAACTGTTCCTTTCATGGAACTAAATTAATTAATTGTAACACATTCACATAGAATTGAACTGTTAATTATTTAGTTTGCACACTTTGCGTGTGAAATAACTTTTAGTGAAACTTGAAGAAACTATAAGTAATCTACCTCATATTGTTGCATGAAAAATTTCTTTAAAAGTAAACTTGCCATATACTTAATCTATATACCATCAATACTTAATCAATATACCATTAATAAGAGTAATGTGATATATTCTAAGACTGCCTGCATCATCTCAGTTGAGGCTGTGTTCGTATGTGGGCGCATGTGTGTGTGAGCAAGCTACTACCTACGTCACAGCTTGCTGTTGAAGCTGCTGTTTGTGTGTGAGGAGACAGGCTGTGTCATATTTCAATTGCCTGCTAGCCAGCATGAGTGCAGTGAGAGCTTTTTGAATTGTGTTTGTGCAAATGATCAATTATTGAATTGTTCCTACAGTACTCAAGTAGAAAAGGCAGCCAATATCAAAATAGCATAAATCATCACATCAATTGCAGCAAGCAATGGCAGTCCGGTAATATCTCTAGAAAATGGGAGTCTGTGCTGTGATTGGATGTCTGAGAGCAGGAGGAGGCGGGGAGAAGTTAAGCAGCGTTCCCATTGGTTGCGTGGAATTCCCTGAGGGCTGCAACGTTGGCCTAGATCATGTTCTCGTAGATATTTTCATCGGGATCAGAATTGTTCTTTCCCTGGATGGTGTCGAGGATGCACTGGTTCAGGAAGATGTACTGGGACTAGGAGGGGGAGAGAGATGGGAATGAGAGTGTTTTACATCATTTTACTTGGTGGTCCAGTGGTTAAAGGAAGGGGCTTGTTACCAGGAGGTTTCTGGTTCAATCCCACTTCAGCCACTGACTCACTGTGTGTGTGTGACCCTCAGCAAGTCACTTAACCTCCTTGTGCTCCGTCCTTCAGATGAGACGTAAAACAAACAAGGTCCTATTGGAAGTGACCCTGCAGGAGCAGTTGTTGATGATGCAGAGTTCATCCCCTAATCTCTAAATTGCTTTGATAAAATCATCTGCTAAAATTACTAAATAATAATAATACAAACACTAAAATAAATGCTTCCCTATGCTTTACCATACCTTTGTGCTTTACAATGCTTTATTACACTGTGCTGTGCTTTTACTATAGGGCCCTTTTATAACGGTTAGTTTACCCTGTTTTTGTAATATGCTTCACCATACCTCTCTGTGCTTTACAATGCTTCCCTATGCTTTACCAGACCTCTCTGTGCTTTACAATGCTTTCCTATGCATTACCAGACCTCTCTGTGCTTTACAATGCTTCCCTATGCTTTACCACACCTCTCTGTGCTTTACAATGCTTCCCTGTGCTTTGTACCAGACCTCTCTGTGCTTTACAATGCTTCCCTATGCTTTACCAGACCTCTCTGTGCTTTACAATGCTTCCCTATGCTTTACCAGACCTCTCTGTGCTTTACAATGCTTCCCTATGCTTTACCAGACCTCTCTGTGCTTTACAATGCTTCCCTATGCTTTACCAGACCTCTCTGTGCTTTACAATGCTTCCCTATGCTTTACCATCCCTCTCTGTGCTTTACAATGCTTCCCTGTGCTCTTTACCAGACCTCTCTGTGCTTTACAATGCTTCCCTATGCTTTACCAGACCTCTCTGTGCTTTACAATGCTTTATTACACTGTGCTGTGTTTTACTGTGTGACTCTTTTATAAGAGTCTCTTGAGATCCTTTCTCTCGGGTCTCTGTGCTGGACTCACCTCTGTTTGGACCATGAGAGGCCGGTGGAGCCTCATCTTCTTCACAAAGCTCTGGATCCCCACAGCCTTCTCCCTCTCTATCTGCAGCAGGAGGGAGTCGAGAGCAATCAGGGTTCCTGTGCGATCGACTCCAGCACTGCAAGAGAAAGAGTAACCGTGGACCTTCTGAAAGGTGCTTCAGGCAGGGAACCTACTTTTTAAGCTAGATTGAAGAGCAAGTAGTGGACTGCAAGAGAAAGAGGAAACGTGGTCTGGACCTCACCATAGATACATTTGATTTGACAGACGCCTTTATCTGGTTATTACATGGTAACACTTTACATAAAGTTGATACATTTAGGTTTAGATTTAGGATTAGGGTTATAACATGCAACAAGACTTCCACATTAAGTCCATTGTAACTATGTATGATAGCATTATAATTATATGGAAGTACACAATCATTTACTAAGTACTATGTAACTACACAGTTACCTTTTATATAGTATATCATAAACTCTTACAGCTACTTGATCTAAAGTTAACGGATCATGTTTGTTATGCAGATCAAATTATTTACTTAATCATTTCTTCTAAATCTACAAATTACTATGTAATACATGCACACACAACACATACATATGTAATATATATATATATATATATATATATATATATATATATATATATATATATATATATTATTATTTTTATTATTATTATTATTATTTATTTCTTAGCAGACACCCTTATCCAGGGCGACTTACAGTCATAAACAAAAATACATTTCAAGAATCACAGTACAAGTAATAATACAATTAAGACCAAGATAAATACAATGACTTTGGTTCCAGCAAGTACAAGTGTGACAAAATACTATTCAATAATGGAGCAGATAACAGTGTCAGTGATAGTTGCATCAGGATATAATTAAATACAAAATACTACAGATTGAATAACACTTGACAGATTACAGTAATCTAAAGTACAGGATTAAATGCAGTAAAATAGGGGGCAGATAAGAGCAAGTAAAGCGCATTTAAGGAAGAGTGATAAGTTCCCAGAGGGAAAAGAGGAGTTTCTACAGGTGCTGTCTGAAGAGGTGAGTCTTGAGGAGGTGTCGGAATGTGGTCAGGGACTGGGCAATCCTGACATCTGTAGGAAGGTCATTCCACCACTACGGTACGAGGGTGGTGAAGGAGTGGGCTACAACACCGGTGGACCATGATCATGGATCATAGAGTTGCATGTTCTATGTCTTACCTGTCTTACCTGATGGTGGCAGTCTGCGGTTGCTTTATATATATATATAAAGAAAGATATATAAAACATATAGTTGCGGTTTCATTGCAACTAAAAAAAATCATCTCAGCACAGATGACACTGTACTGCAGTTTTAAACCCATTCAGGAAAATCAAACAAGGCTAATGGTGCTGGGATCGCAATCCGGTACCTGCAGTGTACGATGGCCGGTCCGCTCCTCTCCCGATTGTCCAGGAATTTTCTGACCACCGTCCGGAACTGGATGAAGGTGGCTGTGTTATCCGGAACATTGTGATCCGGCCAGGCGGTGAAGTGGAACTGCCTGAGTGAATGGCGTTCCAGGGATTTTATCTAGGAAAAACAAAGGGAAACATTAGGATAGAAATATTCATTAAGACAAATGTGTCTTTAGTAGCTACAAATTTTGTTGGAGTAAATATGTTCACATTTTTTTTATCATCTTCTGCTGAATGTTATTAATATGCATCAATTATGTTTTTCATAACTTTTTTGGGGGCATGATACAGTAATTATAAAGATTAGTACATGCAAAATAGTCCCTCTGCCTTATCTTTAGAAGTTATGTATTTGCTAGAAAAATGTATTACTGCCATCTAACTTAAGAAAAGTTTGAGAAGGAAAAAGGCCATTCGGCCCAATTGTGTGTGGGACGGGGGGTGGGGGGGCTCATTTAAAAGCAAATAATCTTTTTTAAAATGTTCCCAGTGTTTTATATCCTACTACTCCACCTGGTAGATTATACCATGCATTTCTAACTCTGTGTTATTTCAGTCTTTGTCATTGTGCTAGGCAAAGTGACCAAAACAAGAGCACTCCAAACTCCAGGACTTGTCATTTCTTCCAAGGTGACTGGAAGCATCCTCTCCTTTCCTGCTGATTCCTATTTCAACCACTCGACTCTCCCAGTAACAGCGAGTCCCAGACAGACCCTCTGTGCAAAGCACTTGATCTGCAGAGTCAAATCTCTCTGGGTGATCAGGATATGTGCCTCCAAAAGAGCTTCCTACCTTCTGTTCTAAACTTTACTTCCATTTATGTCCTCTTATTCTTGTCTCTGTGCTAAATTTGAAATCGTGTCTTGGGTTAACTATATCTATACCATTTATAATTTTAACCCTTTGCAGTCCATTTATTCAGCGCGTCTCAGGCGCGTCAGGTGCAATTTATTTTCACATGTGCAGTTTATTTTAGAAGCACTGTTTAAAAGTATTTTTTTCACAGTAAAACAGTTTTAAAAGGCACTGCATATCAACAGGACACTCAGTACTGCATCTCCAGCCCCACCCCACCCCTTGTTCACTGTATTTTACACATACCTCTTCATAGTCGTGCATACCGATAAATCATCTCCTGATCACTCGTTTTATCACCAAATCACTCAATAATGCGATCCAAGTCATTATTTTATTACTGTAACATCTTAAAAAGCTCTGCAAATGTCTGTGATATTCTTTGAGTGCTGGATGCGGAAGCAGCTATCTTGTTTGTTTATGTCCGTGTTATCTCTGTGGTTCTGGGGCTATGTGTATTGCTCAGATCTGCCCCTTTTTCCGGCTTCTCTTGGCTCCTATCAGTCTCACTCGGCCATTGAATGGTTTTCTCGGCTTTTTCTGGAGAAAAAACGACTAGAGACCTGTGTCCGACGTTGGACCAGAAAGGGTTAAAGACTGCAATCAAATCCCCTCTTTCCCTTCTTTTTCCGAGGCTGAAGAGGTTTAATACTTCTAATCGGTCTTCATAGCTCATGTCATAAGGTCCTGGGATCAACCTAGCTGCCCTTCTCTGTACCATTAAGCCTTTTTTTTGTAGTGAGATGATCAAAACTGCACACAGTATTCTAGGTGGGGTCTAACCAGGGCATTGTATAATCTTAGCATCACCTCTCTAGACTTGTAATCCACACTTTTTACAATATGTGCATTCTATGTGCCTTTTTATTGCCTCCCCACATTAGAGGCATTTTTAATGATGACCACTATAAAACGGAGATCCTTTTCAAAGTCCTCGTCCCCTATTTCCATCCTGTTCATTTTATACTTAGAAAGTGGATTTGTACGCTCCATATGCAATACTTTACATTTCTTAACATTAAAATTAATTTGCCACAAGTTTGCCCAGTTAGAGAAGGTCCACGTGACAGGGTAGCGTCACGGCCCAGGCTGGCTACTGGCAGGAACTAGTCCCAGAGACGTACATTCATTTAACAAAATAACACAAAACACGGGAACAAAATAAACATGTCATGGGGACACAATTAAAGGTTCAAACAAAACACTAACCAGTTGTAGGCTGGGCAATCAAATCACTAAAAATATTCTAAACATACAGCAAACCACAGATCCAAAACACTAACCTAACTCCCTCCACCAAACAAAGACTTTCTGGCTTCCTTTATACATGTAGCACCACATACCCAACTGGGGAATGGCCACACCTGTGATTGCTGGCAGGGATGTATTTAACCTCATCCCTGCCAACCTTCCACCCCCCCACCCCCACACAAACAAACACACACACACACACACTATTTACAGCAGCAGGGCAAATCCCTATGAATTAGCTGGGCTGCAGATTCACAGTCCACTACTCCCCCACGTTTTATATAATCTGCCAATTTGACAATCTTGCAATGTGTATCTTGGTCCAAGTCATTGATATAAATGAGGAACAGTAAAGGTCTATGTACAGACCCTTGTCGTACCCCACTAAGTGCATCCCCCAATTTGATATTCCTCTCTGTTTTCTGTTTAACTAGTTCTGTATCAAATGTCCTTCCTTGTATTCCAGCTGATTTTAATGTACTTAAGTCTTTCATGTGAGACTTTGTGAAAGGCTTTATGAAAATCAAGATACATTTTATCATAAGCATTGCCATCATCTACAGTAGCTGTAGCATCCTCAAAAAAGTCAAGCATGACCTCCCTCTTCTGAACCCATGCTGGCTGTTGCCTATATTATTATTTATTTATTTCTTAGCAGACACCCTTATCCAGGGTGACTTACAATTGTTACAAGATATCACATTATTTTTACATACAATTCCCCATTTATACAGTTGGGTTTTTACTGGAGCAATCTAGGTAAAGTACCTTGCTCAAGGGTAGCAGCAGTGTCCCCCACCTGGGATTGAACCCACGACCCTCCAGTCAAGAGTCCAGAGCCCTAACCACTACTCCACACTGCTGCCATTATTGCTGCCACTGCTGCTATAATTAGGGCTTCTAGTTTTTGGTTTTTATTTTCCATCTCTCTCTCTCCCTCCCTTTAAACCTCAATGAATAGTTGTTAAGCATTAACTGAAGACCAGATTGTTTAAATTAGCGACTCACTACTAGGAACTAACGCAGTGGAAACTAATAAGCTGAATGCGGCGATTAGAGGCAGATTGAAACGCAGGTTCAAACAGAATCAGGAGAGATCAATGCACGTCGTTTGTGAACTCCGTCAAGATACGAGGGTAAAAAGAAACAACTTCCTTTGGTAATTAGTGTGTGATTAAGAAAGTGAATCGGCTCAAAATATGTTTAAAGGGACATCATGTGATCAAAAATAAAACCTGAAAACCAGAAGCCCTACCTATTGTTGCTGAATAAATAGTCTTCAAGCTTACCTCTTAATATTGCAAGTTACAGAAGTTAAACTAATAGGTCTATAAAAAAAACTGGGTCTGTCTTATCCCCTTTTTTAAACGATGGCACAATATTTGCAAGCTTCCAGTCTTTAGGGATCTCACCTATTTCTATTGAACTATTCATTATAGTAGTCAGCGGTCTACTCATTTCTATGTTTTTAAATAACACTTTTCCAATGAATGCAATTTTAAACAAGGAGACAGGAAGTTTGATCTCTTGATGGCATCTCTGCTTCCTTTACTGAATTCAGATGCTCACGTGTTTAAGAGTAAAATCCCGGAGAGTCCAGTCAGGCTGCTCCTGTTCAGAAAACATGGTGACTGAAATATCTCCGTAGGTGCAGGGAGTGTAGTCCAGAGGCCAGTACTGCTCACACTTCACCTGGGGAGAGGAGAGGAGACAGAGGGGTGAGAGGAGAGGGTGAGGAGAGGAGAGAGAGGGTAGAGGGAGAGGGTGAGGAAAGGAGAGAGAGGGTAGAGAGGAGAGGAAGAGGAGAGGAGAGAGAGGGTAGAGAGGAGAGGAAGAGGAGAGGAGAGAGAGGGTAAAGAGGAGATGGTGAGGAGAGGAGAGAGAGGGTAGAGAGGAGAGGGTGAGGAAAGGAGAGAGAGGGTAGAGAGGAGAGGAAGAGGAGAGGAGAGAGAGGGTAGAGAGGAGAGGGTGAGGAGAGGAGAGAGGAGAGAGAGGAGAGGGTGAGGAGAGGAGAGAGCGGAGAGAGAGGAGAGGGTGAAGAGAGGAGAGAGGGTAGAGGGTGAGGAGAGGAGAGAGGAGAGAGAGTGAGGAGAGGAGAGAGAGGGTAGAGAGGAGAGGTTGAGGAGGAGAGAGCGGAGAGAGAGGAGAGGGTGAGGAGAGGGGAGAGAGGGTAGAGAGGAGAGGGTGATGAGAGGAGAGAGAGGGTGAGGAGAGGAGAGAGAGGATAGAGTGGAGAGGGTGAGGAGAGGAGAGAGAGGAGAGAGGAGAGGGTGAGGAGAGGGTAGAGAGGAGAGGGTGAGGAGAGGAGAGAGAGGGTAGAGGGTGAGGAGAGGAGAGAGGAGAGAGAGAGAGAGTGAGGAGGAGAGGAGAGAGAGGGTAGAGAGGAGAGGGTGAGGAGAGGAGAGAGAGGGTAGAGAGGAGAGGGAGAGGAGAGAGAGGGTAGAGGGAGAGTGGAGAGAGAGAGAGGAAGGCAAAAGTTACCAATCAGACACTCAAGTTGCAGTTTGATGACATCATTCCGGGACTTACTCGTGAATTCTCGATGCAATTGGTCAGCATGACGATCGCCTCCACCTGGTTCTCCCACGCCATTCGCCAGAAGTCTTCCACAGTGCTGGGCAAGGGACCCTGAGTGGCGATGAACTCCTTCGCAGTGTGATAGCCCTGTTGAAGGATTCATTGCAGTGTTTGAAATAAGGGGTATGAAGAAGACTCACAATAACAAGTCTAAAGGGTAAAACTGCTCTTATCAAGATTGTATATGTGGTTGAGTGGACAGAACAAAAGGTGGAAGTACAAAGATGACTGGACATGATACCTGTGATATGATAATGGGGTGATAGTGACGGAACATAGCAACTGTTTTGTAACCAATTAGCTTTCTACACATAAGCGAGAGTTGAGCTGTAGTATATAAATACTCCTAGAAGTAGAGAGATCGTTGGGCTATTTTTGAGACTCATGAATACCTCCAATTCAGGTAGTTTGATCAAATATTTTATGTAACTGTAGTTAAGCTAGATGACCATTATGCCATGTCTAGAGGTATAATTGCAATAACGGTGTATTTCTCTTTTACTGATAATCTTTGAATGCTGATCTGTGAATAATGTATGCTTAATAAATACGTTTGAATTATTATTATTATTATTATTATTATTATTATTATTATTATTATTATTATTATTTGTTTATTTAGCAGACACCTTTATCCAAGGCGACTTACAGAGACTAGGGTGTGTGAACTATGCATCAGCTGCAGAGTCACTTACAACTACGTCTCACCCGAAAGACGGAGCACAAGGAGGTGAAGTGACTTGCTCAGGGTCACACAATGAGTCAGTGGCTGAGGTGGGATTTAAATCGGGGACCTCCTGGTTACAAGCCCTTTTCTTTAACCACTGGACCACACAGCCTCCTAAAGTATCATTAATAACATGGTTTAGGAGAAATAGTAAAATACTGATAGTTTCTTCCACAATCTTTACACTGGCAAGAGACCAAAATTAGCCAGGGTTACAAAATGAGAATAATATTCCCTCAGGATTGTTCGATGCTCGAGATCTCAACGCTTGCTGGATAATCTGAAGCATTTGTTAATTAACGTTACATTGAAAATGAGCAATTCAAATATTCATCATGAGGAGTGAAAACCTCCTGTAATGATGGCCAGGTTGGTTTGGTGTTAATCAGGGCAGAAGGCAGTGTAGGGATTTTCTGGGTACAAGATCAGAACTCATTTATTATAGTGGTCAAATGTTTCAGACCATACATAGCCTCGCTCCGCAGTTCCATTCTATAACACAGAGTCAGGTACTTCTTTCATTCACCCCTCGGTTGAAAAAGGGCAAGAAGCTTTCCGAAAATCTGATGGACTCCAGTGGTTCAAAACCAAGTCTGTGGACCACAGTATTTAAAAGCCATGAATTGCTTTTGCCTAGGAAGTCTGACTCATACTAACAGAGAGCAAAAGCAGCCGGTAGGCGATGTAGTTTACTTGCAGCCACGTGTACACTGTACAAATTTCTAGGAACATTTAAAAAGGACACCTCGTTATTTTGGACAACCTGTCTATCTGGTTTAGCCTGGGACTGCTGGATATATGTAACCAATTAGTAAAGGATCATTACACTCCAAAGTCTGTTTCCACAATATCAATACCAAATAAAGGGAACTTTTTATATAAATGTTCACTTACCGGCATGAAGTTCGCATTGATATAGTCTGAGAATGGATCTCCATCAATAGCACTCAATTTAACACGACACCAGTCATCTGAAAAGAAAGGGGCCACAGTACGAGAAACAATCTAATGCCTTCATCATCCAGAACATCACTGGATCAGAAACTCAAAACCAGAAGAGACTGAGAGAGAAAGTCAAGTTAGCAGAGAAACGTTTTAATGCCTTCGTCATCCAGAACTTCACTGGATCAGAAACTCAAAACCAGAAGAGACTGAGAGAGAAAGTCAAGTTAGCAGAGAAACGTTTTAATGCCTTCGTCATCCAGAACTTCACTGGATCAGAAACTCCAAACCAGAAGAGACCGAGAGAGAAAGTCAAGTTAGCAGAGAAACGTTTTAATGCCTTCGTCATCCAGAACTTCACTGGATCAGAAACTCCAAACCAGAAGAGACCGAGAGAGAAAGTCAAGTTAGCAGAGAAACGTTTTAATGCCTTCATCATCCAGAACTTCACTGGATCAGAAACTCCAAACCAGAAGAGACTGGGAGAGAAAGTCAAGTTAGCAGAGAAACGTTTTAATGCCTTCGTCATCCAGAACTTCACTGGATCAGAAACTCCAAACCAGAAGAGACTGGGAGAGAAAGTCAAGTTAGCAGAGAAACGTTTTAATGCCTTCATCATCCAGAACTTCACTGGATCAGAAAC
This sequence comes from Acipenser ruthenus, assembly GCF_902713425.1. Classification (NCBI taxonomy): domain Eukaryota; kingdom Metazoa; phylum Chordata; class Actinopteri; order Acipenseriformes; family Acipenseridae; genus Acipenser; species Acipenser ruthenus. Next base: position 315,155 of record NC_081246.1, read on the forward strand.
TCCAAACCAGAAGAGACTGTGAGAGAAAGTCAAGTTAGCAGAGAAACGTTTTAATGCCTTCGTCATCCAGAACTTCACTGGATCAGAAACTCCAAACCAGAAGAGACTGAGAGAAAAAGTCAAGTTAGCAGAGAAACGTTTTAATGCCTTCGTCATCCAGAACTTCACTGGATCAGAAACTCCAAACCAGAAGAGACTGTGAGAGAAAGTCAAGTTAGCAGAGAAACGTTTTAATGCCTTCGTCATCCAGAACTTCACTGGATCAGAAACTCCAAACCAGAAGAGACTGAGAAAGTCAAGTTAGCAGAGAAATGTTTTAATGCCTTCATCATCCAGAACTTCACTGGATCAGACACTCAAAACCAGAAGAAATTGAGAAAGTCAAGTTAGCAGAGAAACGTTTCAATACCTTCATCATCCAAAACTTCTTAATTGAGGGCTTGGTATCCTACAGGATGTGCTATGACAGGCTCTGCTGTATTAATAGAGGTTATGGTATCTTACTGTACGTCGTGTGTAGGGTCTCTCTTATTGTAGATCTGTTACACTTACATGGCAGGACGTTGATGAATCTGTTCTTCCCTCGATTCTCCGGTATGAGGGCAGCTTTGGTTGTCTGCTCAGTGCCAACCGCGCCCAAACTCTGTAATGATAAAAAAAAAATCATGATCGTACATCAGCAGCATTACCAAGCTTTTTAAACATGCATTTGCAAAAGGAGATTTTGAAAAGGGTTTTTTTTCATTGCTTTGTCATTGTACTGTATTGTAATGTTGTTGCTAAGTCTGTGCTGCTTTGACTGAATTCAGGAGCTGTCCTTCGGTGCTAGTTAACCCGCCATAGACATGTGTAACACTTCTTTATAGAAGAGACAGCGCCACCTAGTGTTCTGACACTGAGGATCAAGCTTAGTTTTGCTGGCAGTACACTAAGTGCTCACTAGATGGCTCTTACTAATATAAATATGATCTAGCCTACATATTGTCTCTGTTGTTCATTTGATCTCAAGTAGCCAATCGGGATCATCATGTGTCTCGTGTTGCATCCTGTATCATGACCTGCTATCATATCGTGATAACTATCGTGACATTAGTGCATCGTTGCACCCGTATTGAAATATGGAGTAATCTACACTGTGCAGCTGAGCCCCTGAGCTTCCTGTGTTGTTTCTCATGTTCGTATTGATGTAGAGATCATACCTGATATTCATCTGCAAATCCAATATCAGAGTCCACCTGCTGTCTGTGGAAATAGTCTGCAAACTTACTGACTTCGATTGGTCTGAAACACAACATTTAGAAGATTTATCATATCGGAATTAGGATAATAGAACACTATCTGTCTGCCTGTCTCTTGTTATCAGATCTCAATCAAACTGAAATATCCCACAGCGACCACCAATATAGTGTCTGTCTGTCTCTTGTTATCAGATCACCAGTATACTGTCAGTCCCTCCGTTTGTCTATCAGATCTCAATCAAATTCCACTCTTCAATAGCACACCCTACAGATCAAGATTGGTTTAAAATATAAATTTAGCATGCCAAATAATTTACCCCTGATTTTCTCCCCAATTTAGCCTGTCCAGTTCCCTCACTGCAGTGATTTCCCACACAGCTCAGAGCTGAAGGTCAGGGGGTGTTCTCTGATCCCCAAGCCAATCACCTCTTTACACCTAGGATCTCCACAGCAGATGTGAGCTACTGCCCCCTGGAGGACAAAGGCCAGCCCTGCAGGTGTCTGCTTGAGCTCGTTTGGCCAGTAGGGGCCGCTGTAGCACGGTGAGGTGACGGTAGATTTAGTCTCCCTAGCGCTATCTGAAAGCCTGGCTCGTGAAAACAGAGATTTCTCTAACTCAGTGCAGTGCCAAATAAAATTAAACATCTTTTCAAACTGTGCATGGGGGAGCTGTGTAGTAATGGAAATGCAGGACAGGTACTGGAACAACAGAGAAAATAAAATAATGTTATTGACTTACTTAATCTTCTTACATGTCAATTCCAGAGCGTTGTCATCTTTGGAACTAGAACTAGAAATGAGTCAGACCGAAAGGTTAACAACAACATTGAAATGAAAAGACGTGATTACACAGATTTAGAAATTCAACTTTCCAGAAGAAGATCCCAAGGTTTATTGTGAGTTCTGTAAGGAATGTTGTAATAGTTTTTGTATTAGAACTAATTATTCTTTTATAATATGTTATTTTCTATATGTTACTGAGAAGCTGGGTGTGGTATTTGAGCTCAGGAATGTAAGGAGAGAATGGGCCTCTGCTTGCATTGGGGATGGATGGGTGAATCTCAGAGATATCAGGTTCAAAAGGAATGTTTGTGAGGCTTGGAAACCTGCCACGAGTACACAGGTATAGGACAGAGAGGTCATAATGACATCATTACAAGGGTGTGTTTCAGAATCTACAAAACTGAAGTGAATGCATTGTCTGGGGCACAGTTCTCAGTCACTGTAGCCCAGTATCGCGACTCTGTCCATTCAAATTCTATTCTGAGCTATACCAATAAACATATATTTAACATCACTGTAACAGAGCGAGGAGCCCTGTACATGTTTGTTATTTTTAGAACGGAGTCTACCCCTCCGCCCCTGTGTCTTATTTGTGTTATTTTGTATTTGTGTGTTATGATTTATTTATGTATATATTTGACGGGATAGCCGTGCATTGTTTTATTATTGTATTGTTTAGTAGCGTGGATGGGGAGCCCCATCCACAGGAATAATTAAAAACCTTGTGTAGAAGGTGGCCATCTCCCGAATTAATTAAGTGATTAATTTGTTGCTAAATCGGGAGATGGTCACCTGTTTTAAAAATCCTGCAGCTCTCCATGTTTGTGGTGGGTGTTCAGAGGAGGAACGAGAGTGAGCGAGGAGCGAGAGGAATTTAGAATAGAAGGTAATACAGGATCAGTGAAAGCGATTGCCCAGCCTAACCTGTATTGTTTAGTTATATTTTGTGTTTGTGAATTTGTTTTGGTTCAACTATTTATTCTCGCTCTGTGAGCAGTGTTTTCTGTTTAAATATTTTATTTTATTTATGTTGTTTAAAATAAAAGGCGCCACAGCATCTTTTCCCTGCAGTACTGGTGTCAGTGTTTTTTTTTCCTTCCTGCACCCTGGCTTGACGTCACCACACGTCCATCCTGTCACAATCACTAATATTGTTTATCAGTTTCACATCTCTTACAGTTCAGAAGCTGCTCTTCAGTTCTAGCTGCACTGCCATAGTATTTTATTGTGAATCGGTACAGTCTTGGCTATGACTACAGCTCCCAACATGCCTCTGCACCTGCGGCAACGGTGAGGGATGCTGGGAACTGTAGGTCTTTAACTCAGAGCAATGCTGTGGTCTTGTATCACAATACAAATCCTTTAAACACATCAATGCAGCTGCCTGCCGTAGACATGTGCAACACAGCCAGTGTCTTTATAGAAGAGCCAGCGCCATCTAGTGATCTAAGACTTGGGATTGCTGCCAATACACTAACTGTGCACTAGATGGTGCTGGTGCTTACTCATTTCAAAAGGATCTAGCCTGCTTTACACCTGTCTATAGCAGGCAACTAGAACTGAAGAGCAGCTCCTGAACTCAAAACAACACGACTTAGCAATTTAAATAAAAAGCTGTATTTGAGTAATTGCAATAGATTTGGAATAATTGCAAACATCATTAAATAGTTAAGGGGACAGGAAATATCTTGCACACCCTGTAGTTATCATTTCTAAAACCACATTTCTCCTTCAACCCTTTGCGGTCCATTGTCGGACTGAGTCCGACATTGCAATTATTCCTCACAGGTCCTTTGTCGGACTGGGTCCGACATCATTATAGCAACGCAAAAAACGGGTTTCTAGTCGTTTTTTCTCCGGAAAAAGCCGAGAAAACCATTCAATTGCCGAGTGGGAGCAACAGGAGCCGAGACAAGTCGAAAAAAAAAAAAAAAGGCGTATCTCATGAATAGTCATACATGGTATCAGGTATCAGATAACGGGGCGGTCGTAAGTAAACAAGTTGGCTGACTGAATCAGCGCACAGAAAACACAGACATTTGCAGAGCTTTTTTGAGATGTTATAGTAATAAAATAATGACTTGGATCGCATTATTGAGGAGTTTGGTGATAAAACGAGTGATCCGGAGATGATCTATCGGTATGTACGACTATTATTATTATTTATTTCTTAGCATAGGTGAACGCTATAGTAAACGAAAGGGTGGGGCGGGGCTGGAGATGCCTAGTGAGTGCTTTGTTGATATGTAGGGCCATTTAAACCCGTTTGACTGTGGAAAAAAATACTTTTAAACAGCGCGTCTAAAATGAAATGCACGTGTGAAAATTAATTAGACCTGGCGTGCCTGACGCACGATTAATAAAAGGACCGCAAAGGGTTAAGAAATGAATTAAACATACTCCTATTAGCCTCCTCTAGTGGTAGAAAAGGGACATTACTTTAGTAAGCCTGGTTAATTATTATGTGAGCAGGAACAGCAATGAAGAACAGGAAAGGACACACAATAGGACATTAAACAGAGTGGAGTCCAATATCTCTATCAAACATTGATTATAGTGTATTTACAAACACTACACACACACAATATGTTATTACACAGGAGTCCAATACTTCTATCAAACATTGATTATAGAGTATTCACAAACACTGACACACACAGAGACACTAACACACACACACAGGCTGACACAGACACACAGACACAGACATACACACACATTGATGCAGCAGAAAGAACAACAGAGACTGATGCAGAACGCACACAATATGATAGTAAACAGTCAAATCTTAATATTATGGCCAGTCAATGGACCAACAAAATGCGGCCTTATTCGAGAAGCGGCCTTACTGCTGATCGGCCACAGTTGACACATTCGTCAAATATTAATTTTCATTTTCTATCTATGGAAACTGCTCTAGATTACTCTTGTATTTTCTAAATCAAATCGCTCTGTGTCCAAGTGTTCAGATGGTGTGGTCATTTCCCAACACTTCAATGGTCAATGCCTGTGGCCAAACACCCCTTTATAAGACAGACGGATGGACAGGCGGTCAGACGTACCTCCGGAGGTCAGGGTATCGTCTCAGGATGAACAGAACGAGAAAGACCACCAAGCAGATGAGTATTAGAATCCCAAACAGAGAGCCGACGATGACACCTGCAAATAAATATGAAGTTACTGTCTGTCTGACTATCTATATATCTATCAGTCTACCTACCTATCTGTCTGTCTATCAGATCTCAAACGGAAATATCCCACCTCTAAAACCAGTATACTGTCAATCTATTTATCTGTCTATATCTGTCTGTCTATATCTTTTAATCTATCTATCAGCCAATCGCTCAATCAGTCTGTCAGGGAAGCTCGACACTTCTATTAGTTTAGCGAGGCGACAGACAGTAGTCTTGCACTATAAGAGCAGTGAAAGGGGTTGATTAGCAGTCTTACCCGTCGTGTCAGTTTGGCACTGAATGGAAGTGGCTTTGAAGCTCCTCTTCTCTCCAGACACGGTCGTCACCGCGAGGGTGTAATACCGAGCCGGGCTCAGCCCGTCGATTCTCGTCTCACACTGGACCGGCCCGCACTCCTCTACCTTCTTTATGTCTCCGTTGGACACCTCCACTTCTATCACCGTCCAGCGTCCAGCAGGGTTACCCCAGGCCAGGGACAGACTGTAACCCCCAGACACTGCAGAGCACTGGAGAGAGCTCACCTGAGCAGGAACTAGGGAGAGAGAGAGAAGGAGAGGGCTTAGTAGGACTGAGCTACACAGACAGGCTGAAAGAACTTAATCTAACATTCATGCTGGGACCTCCAGTATCCCAGCATGCCTCTCTACCCTCTCTCCTTTCCTTTCTCTATACCTGAGCAGGAACTGAAGAAAGAGAGAGAGAGAGAGAGAGAGAGAGAGAGAGAGAGAGAGAGAGAGAGAGAGAGAGAGAGAGAGAGAGAGAGAAAGAGAAGAAGGAGGGCTTAGAGGACTGAGCTACACAGACAGGCTGAAATAACTCAATATGTCTAGAATAAAGAAGAATAAGGGGCACGACTGAAGTCTTTAACATCTTAAAAGAAGTTGACAAACCCTATAGCCAATAATTTAAGCACAGAGACCAGGACCAGAGGACACAGTGTGGAAACGACCTGAGGAGACAGAGGAAGGAGACACTTCACACAGACTGGTGAGGGGGTGGAATGGGTTATCAGGTCATGTTGTTAACATAGCTAAGATCGAACCAATACTTTAAGCACAGAAACCAGAGGACACATGACTGCAGGATGGTTCAGGGGTCCCCCTCTATTGCAATATCTACAGGACTGAAGGATGGTTCAGGGGTACATCTAGTCTCGTGTAATGGAAATCATAATTATAAAGCGCCTTTCATAGTGGACCACCATCACAAAGCGCTTTGCAAGACAGTGAGGAACAACAACATATTGAATATGATACTTACTCAGAGATTGTGAAATACTGCATAGCTTATACTGGTCCTTCCAAAGTGATATTTCATAGATGCATCCTGGTGTTAAGTTTGTGATAACGGCTATACGATTTTCAATTGTAGCGGTGTGTGCTTCACCCTGCCTAGCTGCTGTTACGTTGTTAACTTCAGAAGGGACGTCCACCTCTATACTTGTCTCGCTCACTCTCCAGTCTACAGTTACTTCACACACTTCCAATACTGGCCCTGGAGGAAACAAATACACAGTTTTGTATGTCAGTGTCTTTCTGGATGATTCCAGTAAAAACCAACCAGAATAATCCCATCCCGGCTTAAAGGCTTGTTTCAATGCTTGTTTCAGTCACCATCCATTTCTGAGCCGTACAGTCCAGCACTGCAAATGAACCACAAAAAAAAACCTTCTCATTAGCTTTATTATTATGAATAACCATCTTTGAAATCTCTGATCTCGCATTAGCTTTATTAACAGGATCACTGGCCCCTCCCTTTAAAGGAGCACTGACCATCTTTAAAATCCATTCTCTCACCTCTTATTAGCTTTATTAACAGGATCCCTGGCCCCACCCTTTAAAGGAGCGCTGACCATCTTTAAAATCCATTCTCTCACCTCTTATTAGCTTTATTAACAGGATCGCTGACCCCTCCCTTTAAAGGAGCGCTGACCATCTTTAAAATCCATTATCTCACCTCTTATTAGCTTTATTAACAGGATCCCTGGCTCCACCCTTTAAAGGATTGCTGACCATCTTTAAAATCCATTCTCTCACCTCTTATTAGCTTTATTAACAGTATCACTGGCCCCTCCCATTAAAGGAGCGCTGACCATCTTTAAAATCCATTCTCTCACCTCTTATTAGCACTAAAAACATTGTCACCAAACCCATTTCAATGTAACTCACATGTTATCCCAGTTGAAGACACTGGGCTGGACTCTTTTCCATTGCTTTCTGTCTTCACTGTCACTTCATATATAGTCCTGGGAGTGAGATCAGTAAGGGTCACAGAGTCCTGGTCTGGGTTTACTGTCTTGGATTCAGCATTCGTTTGGTTGTATGAGACGATGAATCCAGTGTTACAGCCAGAAAGGATGCTCCAACTAACATGTAACTCTGTGGTGCTTTTGGGAAGGACTGTAAGATCGGATACAGGCAAAGGAACTGAAAAATAAAACACATGCAATTAGAAATGCCAGAAGAAAATTAATAAATTCATGGACATACAACTAACAGTGTCTTCAGTGTGAATTCAATGACTAACGACTAGAAGTCGTTCTCAGTCTCTTCAGTGCTTTACAATGCTTCCCTATGTTTTATTATTTCTTATACTGGTAATGTACTTGTGGTCCCAGTTTTATATACTGGTGTCGAGTCGTTCCCATTGGCAATGGTTGTGACTTTGATGATGTAGAGGCAGCCTGGGTCAAGCTTCTCAATGACAGTCGAGGTAACACTTCCATTAATATCTTCAATATGTGTATCATTGACTGACACCCTGTATCCTTTCACACAGCCAGGAGTATCAGCCCAGTTTACTGCTAACTCAGAGGTGCTCTTTGGACTGACTTGAAGGTTTGTAACTGGAGGAGCATCTGAAAAAGAGAGGGAATATTATCAACCTTTTGGAATGAATGCAGGATGGTTCAGGGGTTCCCCTCTATTGCAATAGCTACAGGACTGCAGGATGGTTCAGGGGTCCCCGTCTATTGCAATAGCTACAGGATTGCAGGATGGTTCAGGGGTACCCCTCTATTGCAATAGCTACAGGACTGCAGGATGGTTCAGGGGTCCCCCTCTATTGCAATAGCTACAGGACTGCAGGATGGTTCAGGGGTCCCCCTCTATTGCAAAAGCTACAGGACCGCAGGATGGATCAGGGGTCCCCCTCTATTGCAATAGCTACAGGACTGCAGGATGGATCAGGGGTCCCCCTCTATTGTAATAGCTACAGGACTGCAGGATGGTTCAGGGGTCCCCCAAGTTGCAATAGCTACAGGACTGCAGGATGGTTCAGGGGTCCCCCTCTATAAACACTACACTGGTCCTGTTGAATATAATCAGATTGACTTACTGATAGACTGTGCTTCTGTGCAGACAATCTGATCTTGAACCCAAATGGATACATTGTATGAACATCCAGGTGACAAGCCTGTACAGCCGGCTCTCAGATTCCCTGTAGCAGCTCTCTGGCTCTCCTGGCTGTCTGATTGGATGCAGGTTACTTTCTCAATCGGGACGGCTGCTTGCACATCAATGCTTGTTTCAGTCACCGTCCATGTCTGAGCCGTACAGTTCAGCACTGCAAACGAACCCCAGAAAAAAAACCTTCTCATTAGCTTTATTATTATGAATGACCATCTTTGATATCTCTGATCTCGCTTTAACTTTATTAACAGGATCACTGGCCCCTCCCTTTAAAGGAGCGCTGACCATCTTTAAAATCCATTCTCTCACCTCTTATTAGCTTTATTAACAGGATCGCCGGACCCTCCCTTTAAAGGAGTGCTGACCATCTTTAAAATCCATTCTCTCACCTCTTATTAGCTTTATTAACAGGATCACTGGCCCCTCCCTTTAAAGAAGCGCTGACCATCTTTAAAATCCATTCTCTCACCTCTTATTAGCTTTATTAACAGTATCACTGGCCCCTCCCTTTAAAGGAGCACTGACCATCTTTAAAATCCATTCTCTCACCTCTTATTAGCTTTATTAACAGGATCACTGGCGCCTCCCTTTAAAGGAGTGCTGACCATCTTTAAAATCCATTCTCTCACCTCTTATTAGCTTTATTAACAGTATCACTGACCCCTCCCTTTAAAGGAGCGCTGACCATCTTTAAAATCCATTCTCTCATCTCTTATTAGCACTAAAAACATTGTCACCAAACCCATTTCAATGTAACTCACATGTTATCCCTGTTGAAGACACCTGGCTGGACTCTTTTCCATTGCTTTCTGTCTTCACTGTCACTTCATATATAGTCCCAGGAGTGAGATCAGTAAGGATCGCAAAGGATTGGTTTGTAGATATCTTCTTGGGTTCAGCATTCGTTTGGTTGTATGAGATGATGAATCCAGTGTTACAGCCAGTAGGAACAGTCCAATTAACATGTAACTCTGTGGTGCTTTTGGGAAGGACTGTAATATCGGATACAGGCAAAGGAACTGAAAAATAAAACACATGCAATTAGAAATGCCAGAAGAAACTTAATAAATTCAAGGACATACAATTAAAAGTGTCGTCAGTGTGAATTCAATGACTAACGACTGGAAGTCTTTCTCAGTGTCTTCAGTGTGAATTCAATGACTAACGACTAGAAGTCTTTCTCAGGGTCTTCAGTGTGAATTCAATGACTAACGACTAGAAGTCTTTCTCAGTGTCTTCAGTGTGAATTCAATGACTAACGACTGGAAGTCTTTCTCAGGGTCTTCAGTGTGAATTCAATGACTAACGACTAGAAGTCTTTCTCAGGGTCTTCAGTGTGAATTCAATGACTAACGACTAGAAGTCTTTCTCGGGGTCTTCAGTGTGAATTCAATGTCTAACGACTAGAAGTCTTTCTCGGGGTCTTCAGTGTGAATTCAATGACTAACGACTAGAAGTCTTTCTCAGTGTCTTCAGAGTGAATTCAATGACTAACGACTAGAAGTCTTTCTCAGGGTCTTCAGTGTGAATTCAATGACTAACAACTAGAAGTCTTTCTCAGCGTCTTCAGTGTGAATTCAATGACTAATGACTAGAAGTATTTCCCAGGGTCTTCAGTGTGAATTCAAAGACTAACGACTAGAAGTCTTTTTCAGTGTCTTCAGTGTGAATTCAATGACTAACAACTGGAAGTCTTTGATAAGGATGCACATTCCTTATTCAGGTCTGATACATGGATGTTGTCAGTGTATTCTTCTGTAGCAAAGTCTGTGTCCTGTAATCTCTTGTACTTAATTCTTAATGTGTGTCTATTAAATACATTGATTATGAGTCTGTTTATCTAAAAATATCAGGAGAGAGAGCAAGAGAGAGAAAGAAAGAAAGAAAGAAAGAAAGAAAGAAAGAAAGAAAGGAGAGGAAAGAGAGAAAGAAGGAAACAAAGAAACAAAGAAAGAGATAGAGAAGGAAAGAAGGAAAGAAAGAAAGAGAAAGGATAGAGAAGGAAAGAAAGAAAGAGAGAGAGAGAGAGAGAGAGAGAGAGAGAGAGAGAGAGAGAGAGAGAGAGAGAGAGACAAAGCTGTAATGGAGAATGAATTGTTGTAGAATGATGTCACCACAGGGTAGATATAAAAAGTCTTATTCAGAGCTCTTTTGTTAGACCAGAGGAAGAAGAGAAGACTGCTACACTCTGTGTCCGGGAGACTGGTAATTATGCACATTACTGTATTATTCAGACTGGATGTTGATAGTTTGATAAAGCATTAGTATTAATCTGATTCACTGGTTGTATTGAGCGAATCACTCTGGGTTGAAACACAAACTAAGACTCCCACCAGTGAGCCAGTTAACAGCAGATTTATTTTATATAGCGCCTTTCATAGTGGACCACCATCACAAAGCGCTTTACAAGATAGTGAGGAACAACAACATATTGAATATGATACTTACTCAGAGATTGTGAAATACTGCATAGCTTATACTGGTCCTTCCAAACTGATATTTCATAGATGCATCCTGGTGTTAAGTTTGTGATAACGGCTATACGATTTTCAATTGTAGCGGTGTGTGCTTCACCCTGCCTAGCTGCTGTTACGTTGTTAAATTCAGACGTGACGTTCACCTCTATACTTGTCTCGCTCAGTCTCCAGTGTAGGGTGGTGCAATCTATTGGGTCAGCTGAGAAAGAAACATTGAAACAAAAGATTCTGTTAGTCTGTTTCACCATGAAACCAGTAAAGCTGATCTTGATTCCAATACTGGCCCTGGAGGAAATGAATACACAGTTTTGCATGTCAGTGTCTTTCTGAATGATTCCAGTGAAGACCAACCATCCCGGCTTAAAGGACTGAGCTACAGGAGAGCACCCCATTCATATCAATAGGGATTGTAGAGGATTGGAGCACACCATTTATTTCAATAGGGATTGTAGAGGATTGGAGCACACCATTCATTTCAATAGGGATTGTAGAGGATTGGAGCACACCATTCATTTCAATAGGGATTGTAGAGGGGAGCACACCATTCATTTCAATAGGGATTGTAGAGGATTGGAGCACACCATTCATTTCAATAGGGATTGTAGAGGATTGGAGCACACCATTCATTTCAATAGGGATTGTAGAGGGGAGCACACCATTCATTTCAATAGGGATTGTAGAGGATTGGAGCACACCATTCATTTCAATAGGAATTGTAGAGGATTGGAGCACACCATTCATTTCAATAGGGATTGTAGAGAATTGGAGCACACCATTCATTTCAATAGGGATTGTAGAGGGGAGCACACCATTCATTTCAATAGGGATTGTAGAGGATTGGAGCACACCATTCATTTCAATAGGGATTGTAGAGGATTGGAGCACACCATTCATTTCAATAGGGATTGTAGAGGATTGGAGCACACCATTCATTTCAATAGGGATTGTAGAGGATTGGAGCACACCATTCATTTCAATAGGGATTGTAGAGGGGAGCACACCATTCATTTCAATAGGGATTGTAGAGGGGAGCACACCATTCATTTCAATAGGGATTGTAGAGGATTGGAGCACACCATTCATTTCAATAGGGATTGTAGAGGATTGGAGCACACCATTCATTTCAATAGGGATTGTAGAGGATTGGAGCACACCATTCATTTCAATGGGGATTGTAGAGGATTGGAGCACACCATTCATTTCAATAGGGATTGTAGAGGATTGGAGCACACCATTCATTTCAATAGGGATTGTAGAGGGGAGCACACCATTCATTTCAATAGGGATTGTAGAGGGGAGCACACCATTCATTTCAATAGGGATTGTAGAGGGGAGCACACCATTCATTTCAATAGGGATTGTAGAGGTTTGGAGCACACCATTCATTTCTATAGGGATTGTAGAGGATTGGAGCACACCATTCATTTCAATAGGGATTGTAGAGGGGAGCACACCATTCATTTCAATAGGGATTGTAGAGGATTGGAGCACACCATTCATTTCAATAGGGATTGTAGAGGGGAGCACCCCATTCATTTCAATAGGGATTGTAGAGGATTGGAGCACCCCATTCATTTCAATAGGGATTGTAGAGGATTGGAGCACACCATTCATTTCAATAGGGATTGTAGAGGGGAGCACACCATTCATTTCAATAGGGATTGTAGAGGATTGGAGCACACCATTCATTTCAATAGGGATTGTAGAGGATTGGAGCACACCATTCATTTCAATAGGGATTGTAGAGGATTGGAGCACACCATTCATTTCAATAGGGATTGTAGAGGATTGGAGCACACCATTCATTTCAATAGGGATTGTAGAGGATTGGAGCACACCATTCATTTCAATAGGGATTGTAGAGGATTGGAGCACACCATTCATTTCAATAGAGATTGTAGAGGGAAGCACACCAATCATTTCAATAGGGATTGTAGAGGGGAGCACACCATTCATTTCAATAGGGATTGTAGAGGTTTGGAGCACACCATTCATTTCAATAGGGATTGTAGAGGATTGGAGCACACCATTCATTTCTATAGGGATTGTAGAGGGGAGCACACCATTCATTTCAATAGGGATTGTAGAGGATTGGAGCACCCCATTCATTTCAATAGGGATTGTAGAGGGGAGCACACCATTCATTTCAATAGGGATTGTAGAGGGTTGGATCACACCATTCATTTCAATAGGGATTGTAGAGGATTGGAGCACGCCATTCATTTCAATAGGCATTGTAGAGGATTGGAGCACACCATTCATTTCAATAGGGATTGTAGAGGATTGGAGCACACCATTCATTTCAATAGGGATTGTAGAGGATTGGAGCACACCATTCATTTCAATAGGGATTGTAGAGGATTGGAGCACACCATTCATTTCAATAGGGATTGTAGAGGGGAGCATACCATTCATTTCAATAGGGATTGTAGAGGGGATCACACCATTCATTTCAATAGGGATTGTAGAGGGTTGGATCACACCATTCATTTCAATAGGGATTGTAGAGGATTGGAGCACACCATTCATTTCAATAGGGATTGTAGAGGGAAGCACACCATTTATTTCAATAGGGATTGTAGAGGGGAGCACACCATTCATTTCAATAGGGATTGTAGAGGATTGGAGCACACCATTCATTTCAATAGGGATTGTAGAGGATTGGAGCACCCCATTCATGTCAATAGGGATTGTAGAGGGGAGCACACCATTCATTTCAATAGGGATTGTAGAGGATTGGAGCACCCCATTTCATTTCAATAGGGATTGTAGAGGGGAGCACACCATTCATTTCAATAGGGATTGTAGAGGGGAGCACACCATTAATTTCAATAGGGATTGTAGAGGATTGGAGCACCCCATTCATTTCAATAGGGATTGTAGAGGGGAGCACACCATTCATTTCAATAGGGATTGTAGAGGATTGGAGCACACCATTCATTTCAATAGGGATTGTAGAGGATTGGAGCACCCCATTCATGTCAATAGGGATTGTAGAGGGGAGCACACCATTCATTTCAATAGGGATTGTAGAGGATTGGAGCACCCCATTCATTTCAATAGGGATTGTAGAGGGGAGCACACCATTCATTTCAATAGGGATTGTAGAGGATTGGAGCACACCATTCATTTCAATAGGGATTGTAGAGGGGAGCACACCATTCATTTCAATAGGGATTGTAGAGGGGAGCACACCATTCATTTCAATAGGGATTGTAGAGGATTGGAGCACACCATTCATTTCAATAGGGATTGTAGAGGGGAGCACACCATTCATTTCAATAGGGATTGTAGAGGATTGGAGCACCCCATTCATTTCAATAGGGATTGTAGAGGGGAGCACACCATTCATTTCAATAGGGATTGTAGAGGGGAGCACACCATTCATTTCAATAGGGATTGTAGAGGGGAGCACACCATTCATGTCAATAGGGATTGTAGAGGGAAGCACACCATTCATTTCAATAGGGATTTGGTCAGGATCCAGACACTGAATTATACAGAATTTGTAGAGGGGCTGGATTAGACAGGCTGTGCTTGGAGTTCAGGAGCTGCTCTTCAGTTCTATCTGCCTGCCATAGACTCATGTAGGCTCATCTTTATATCAGTGATAGCGCCATCTAGTGCACAGCTTGTGTATTGCCAGCAATCCCAAGTGTCAGAACACTAGGTGGCACTGTCTCTTGTATAAAGACACTCTGGCTGTGTTACACATGTCTATGGCAGGCAGCTAGCACCGAGGGCAGCTCCTGAACTCCTGTGATTTCTGTGCGCTTCTCAGTCAAAGCAAAAAAAATTATATGAAATGAAATATATAAAACTATTCAATTATCACAAACAACAAAAAAAGGTCAATAAAGAAAAAGAATACATACTTTGGTTGTGGAATGTATAATTTTTTAAAAGTTGCACCCCCCCAATAAAAATCATTACTATGTGTTATAAAATAGAATACTTACGAGTCAAGACTGGGGTAGCTATAGTCATTTGTTGATCCTAAAACAAAACATAACATTGGCTGTTAAAGGAGCTCTGACCATCTTTAAAATCCATTCTCTCACCTCTTATTAGCTTTATTAACAGGATCACTGGCCCCTCCCTTTAAAGGAGCGCTGACCATCTCTAAAATCCATTCTCTCACCTCTTATTAGCTTTATTAACAGGATCACTGGCCCCTCCCTTTAAAGGAGCGCTGACCATCTTTAAAATCCATTCTCTCACCTCTTATTAGCTTTATTAACAGGATCACTGGCCCCTCCCTTTAAAGGAGCGCTGACCATCTCTAAAATCCATTCTCTCACCTCTTATTAGCTTTATTAACAGGATCACTGGCCCCTCCCTTTAAAGGAGCGCTGACCATCTTTAAAATCCATTCTCTCACCTCTTATTAGCTTTATTAACAGGATCACTGACCCCTCCCTTTAAAGGAGCACTTACCATCTTTAAAATCCATTCTCTCACCTCTTATTAGCTTTATTAACAGGATCACTGGCCCCTCCCTTTAAAGGAATGCTGACCTCTCTCTCTCTCTCTCTCTCTCTCTCTCAATATTCCCGTTCCCCTTTCCTTATCAATACAGAACTAGATTACACATTCCATACATCTGCTCATATGAAGATGTGCCATAAAAAAACTCAAGCAAACATTCATATTTCACCTGCTGTACGCAGACCCTTACGCTATAAAAAGCACCTCATCACACCACAGTTGTAATTCTATTTTGTCATGTTTGAAATTCAGCCAGCCGATCTAGTGGAGGAGATGCAGTGCAGGCGGTCGCCCGCACGCCTGTCACACTGCACACATTACAACACATATCTGGAGAAGAGATTCTCCCATTGGCATGAAATTTGGTATTAACAACATTTAGCACCAGCTGTTGAGAAGATGGGGATAAAGGGGATGGGGGGGGGGGTTACAGGGGGGGGATGTCTGTCTGTCCGAACATCCGTCCGTCTGTCTGTCACATTTTTGCATATATCTGCAGCTTAGCAATCTGTGATTAAACTCCTCCTCGCCATTTCTTATCTCACTCTGTTGTTCCACGTCACGCTCATCCACTCTGTCCCCTCACACTGACTGCACTGATTGGGAATGTGCTGCCATGGCGACAGGGTGTGGATGATGCTTATTAATGAAACGTCTTTTCAATAGTCATAAGAATTTGTACTTTCATTGGCTATACAGCTCTCAAACGTGCAGTTTGGAGAGAAACACATAGTTACACCCAAACATTTTTCTTTCAAAACGTCCGGTACTGCACTAGGTTCAAGAAATCTCTGTTTCCACGACTTTCAATAAACACCTCGGTCAGCAGTGTCTTCTGGGTTGCTGTCTGAAAGCGTGTCAGTCAACAGGGGAAGCAGCAGCTGATTGGTTCTTTGAAGGAGGTGGGAGGGGCAAGTTTATTATTTAGCAGATGCCTTTATCCAAGGCGACTTACAGAGACTAGGGTGTTTGAACTATGCATCAGCTGCAGAGTCACTTACAACTACGTCTCACCTGAAAGACGGAGCACAAGGAGGTTAAGTGACTTGCTCAGGTTCACACAGTGAGTCAGCGGCTGAGGTATCTAATCTGTATCTAATCTGTGGTCATTCATCTCAGACTGTGACTCCCAGCATGCAGTGCTGCTGTGTTCACCGATTTCAGGGCAGCATTTCGGAGTTCTATTCTGGGTCAGAGAGTGACAGGCTGGGCTCTCGGAGTTGGAGTTTGTCATTTGAAGTTGCTCATGTCCAAAGCCATGAAGAAAAAGAAGAAGATGATGATGAAGATGAAGATGATGAAGAAGAAGATGAAGATGAAGATGATGACGATGAAGATGATGAAGAAGAAGAAGTAGAAGAAGAAGAAGAAGAAGAAGAAGAAGAAGAAGAAGAAGAAGAAGAAGAAGATGATGATGATGAAGGGCCTCTAAGATGAAGAGGATAAACTCCACATTAATTCTTCTACGTTCAAAATGTGCTTTGAAGCAGGATTTAAATAGCTCAGATAAAGAATACATGTCAGTGTGTTCTCTCCAAATTACTCGCAGTACAGAAAATGTGACCTTAATACCACATGCGTTTTAACAAAGCCATGACTCATAATACTGGTAATACCGTTAGCTGATGTTTCTTGAGTGTATTATTTGTTGTTCATAATACAAAAATAAATTCTATTATTTGGCGTCTTGTTGGTGTGACTGTGTGACTAACAATGCTTTTCACAGTCTGTACAATAAAGTGAAGGACGTTAGAGGAAACCGAGGCGACTGGAGGGTGACTTCATTAGGAGACAATATGGGGGTGTGCCTCAAAATATAATTCAAGGAATCAAGGTGTGCCGCGGCAGAGAATCCTGTAACGTCTTTCCAAGCTGCGCACTGGAGAGCTGTGTAGCTGTGCAGGGGAGACTCAGGGAGTTATTTTGTTAAAACAACGTCACTTCGGTTATTGTAACCATGCTTCCTATGAATCACGGGAGCTCCTGAGTGGTGCATCCAGTAAAGGCGTCTGGACGTTGCGAGTTCGAGTCCAGGCTATTCCTTTGCCGGGACGGGAGCTCCCAGGGGGCGGCGCTCAATTGGCCGAGCGTCGCCCGGGGGGAGGGAGGGTTAGGTCGGCCAGGGTGTCCTGGGCTCACCGCGCACCAGCGACCCCTGGTGGTCAGGCCGGGCGCCCACGGGCTTGCCTGTAATCTGCCCAGAGCTGCTTTGTCCTCCGACGCTGTAGTTCTGAGGCGGCTGCACGGTGACTCTGCAGAGTGTAAAGAAGCGGGCGGCTGACGGCACATGCTTTGGAGGACAGCGTGTGTTCATCTTTACCCCTCCCGAGTCAGTGCAGGGGTGGTAGCGGTGAGCCTAAAAATAATTGAATATAACTAAATTCTGAGGAAAACAATTAAAATAATTGGAGACCACTAAATTAAAAAATATATATGAATCACTTATCAGTCACACAAATGATTGCCACTTAATATCAATAAATAAGATCTGAAGGTTTCCTTGCCGGTGAGTTGCTGTGCTGTATTGAAAGGCTTGCAATCTTGCACACAGAACAATGCTACACTGTGCTGCACAGAGCGCTACACTGGATGCATAGAAAGCAGCATAACCACACGCTCAGTTGACTTTTACATCCACACCAGAAAGGAGAAGTTATTTTCTCAATATAATCTCGTGCATTATCTCTAAAGAGCAACGAGGAAACGATCTCTCTGCTCTCTGGTTAAATGTTAACTTTATACACACACACTCACGCACACTGAAACCCAGTCCAATTCCTCAAAACGCAACCTGCAATATACCAACGAAGTGCTTAGCCCTGGAAAAACAGGAAATGCTTCTGAAGCTGTCTTTAAAATCCATTCGCTTTACTGACTGGCCCTCCCTTTAAACAGTATCACTGGGCCTCCACTAAATGGCCAAGCCCTGCCCTAGTATCGACATCTATCAGGAATAAAAAAATAAACATGTTTACTGGCGCCAGCATTTGATGTTGCTGTCACTATACGAGGGTCCCTCTGTGCTTTAAAACGCCTCTCTGTTCTTTACAATGCTTCCCTATGCTTTACCAGACCTCTCTGTGCTTTACAATGCTTCCCTATGCTTTACCAGACCTCTCTGTGCTTTACAATGCTTCCCTATGCTTTACCAGACCTCTCTGTGCTTTACAATGCTTCCCTATGCTTTACCATCCCTCTATGTGCTTTACAATGCTTCCCTATGCCTTCCCTATGAAAGGTTTAGCTAGTGCTCCAAGTTTGGAGCTAGGCTTTGGTTTTGTGTTTTGTCTGAATAAACAAACTTTTAAAAACGTGCAGTTCTGGTGTCTGGATGGAGAGCTTGAAGGTCTCAAACCAGGGCTGGCCGGGGGCTTTGTCACAATGGATAGAATCAGTGTTCTACACAGTATCTGGTAATGTCTTATGATACGTGTTACTATAATATACGTTTCATTCCACGGCCCGTCTGTTACGCGCTTCATTGTGAACAGGATAACTGCCTGGATTTTGTACCCTCTTCACCAGTCTTTTATTTTATTATTCAAGCCTAGCCTGCTTTGTACGTTTCAGACTGCATCTGACTAGAATCTTTCCCTCCCTGTCCTCTATAAGCCGACACAGGGTTTTATAACAGGCAATGGCTGCAGATACTGGAAAACACGGCTCGAGTTGATCGTTTCGGACAGCACCTTATATCAACAGAAATATCATGTATGTGAAAGTATTTTTAGTTCTTTGATATTTGTTTTCTTCATTAAAATGTTTGAACTGCATAATTCAGGAAGGATTTTTCTTAAACTGTCAAAGGCAGTTCCAGCTCCATGCTGCGGAGCGCTCCAGTGACCCAGCTCCAAAGCTCTGGAGTGCAGCATGGCCAACCCTGCTGTGAAACCACCTTATCCCAGTTCACACATCCCCTCTTGCTCCATGACTGCAATGCATAGTCTTTATAAGAATTCTAACAGTATAAGTTCACTACAATATCCTTACACTATGCTTTACCAGACCTCTCTGTGATTTACAATGCTTCCCTATGCTTTACCAGACCTCTCTGTGCTTTACAGTGCTTCCCTATGCTTTACCACACCTCTCTGTGCTTTACAATGCTTCCCTATGCTTTACCAGACGTCTCTGTGCTTTACAATGCTCCCCTATGCTTTACCAGACCTCTCTGTGCTTTACAATGCTTCCCTATGCTTTACCAGACCTCTCTGTGCTTTACAATGCTTCCCTATGCTTTACCAGACCTCTCTGTGCTTTACAATGCTTCCCTATGCTTTACCAGACCTATCTGTGCTTTACAATGCTTCCCTGTGCTTTACCAGACCTCTCTGTGCTTTACAATGCTTCCCTATGCTTTACCAGACCTCTTTGTGCTTTACAATGCTTCCCTGTGCTTTACCAGACTTCTCTGTGCTTCACAATGCTTCCCTATGCTTTACCAGACCTCTCTGTGCTTTACAGTGCTTCCCTATGCTTTACCAGACCTCTCTCTGCATTACAATGCTTCCCTGTGCTTTACCATACCTGTGTGCTTTACAATGCTTCCCTATGCTTTACCAGACCTCTCTGTGCATTACAATGCTTCCCTATGCTTTACCAGACCTCTCTGTGCTTCACAATGCTTCCCTATGCTTTACCAGACCTCTCTGTGCTTTACAGTGCTTCCCTATGCTTTACCAGACCTCTCTCTGCATTACAATGCTTCCCTGTGCTTTACCATACCTGTGTGCTTTACAATGCTTCCCTATGCTTTACCAGACCTCTCTGTGCATTACAATGCTTCCATATGCTTTACTAGACCTCCCTGTGCTTTACAATGCTTCCCTATGCTTTACCAGACCTCTCTGTGCTTTACAATGCTTCCCTATGCTTTACCAGACCTCTTTGTGCTTTACAATGCTTCCCTATGCTTTACCAGACATCTCTGTGATTTACAATGCTTCCCTATGCTTTACGAGACCTCTCTGTGCTTTACAATGCTTCCCTCTGCTTTACCAGACCTCTCTGTGCTTTCCAATGCTTTATGATTTATTACACTGTACTGTGCTTTTACAGTGAGAGATTTTCATTTTTAGAGAGTTGTGAATTCTGTACCAATCCAAAGTTTTGTTAACAGAAAGGAAGCAGTATTTACTCACCGAAACATGAAGCTGTGTGAACAGCAGAAACAGCCAGAGCAGACAATCCATGGTTCCAATCCGGAGATCTTTTCTTTAAAAATCCAATTTGCCAAAAATCCTCAGGATATTAGAAATATATTGAGAAATGCGTTGGTCGATCTGTCTGACTGTCCTTAACAAATCATATACTTTAGTAATGTTTAGAATTTTTTTTTTTTACATCTAGTTCATTTCTTTTTCACCCTTTCATTTTTCTTCCTCTCAGTCCCTTTTGTAAAAAAAATAACTGAGAAATCCAAAACTACACCTGCCTCTTTCTCTCAGTCACTTTCTCTCCTCACTCTGTCACACCAAATACCCACAATTCAACAGCAACCCAAATATGACCAACACGTCTCTCTCCTCCCTCTCTCTCTCTCCTCATATACTTTAGAATGGATATTAAATGAATGTCTTATAGTATAATCCGTCCCAATTATAAACCATGAAATAATTAAATCTACTCTCTCTCTCTCTCTCTCTCTCTCTGTCTCTCTCTGTCTCTGTGTGTGTCTCTCACTCTCTCTCTGTCTGTCTTTCTGTCTCTGTCTCTCTCTCTCTCTCTCTCTCTCTCTCTCTCTCTCTCTCTCTATATATATATATATATATATATATATATATATATATATATATATTTCTCTGTCTCTTCTTTCTCTGTCTCTTCTTTTTCCAAACACTCTTTCTACTCCTAGGTCTAATTTCTACTGAAAAGCAAAGCCTCTAATTTCAATTCTGGTTTTTCATTATAAGGAAGTGTGACAGATTGGGAGAGAAGGAGACAGGAGACAGGAGGGAGAGAGGGAGAGAGAAGAGAGAGGGAGAGAGCGTCTCTGTGCTTTACAATGCTTCCCTATGCTTTACCAGACCTCTCTGTGCTTTACAATGCTCCCCTATGCTTTACCACACCTCTCTGTGCTTTACAATGCTTCCCTATGCTTTACCAGACCTCTCTGTGCTTTACAATGCTTCCCTATGCTTTACCACACCTCTCTGTGCTTTACAATGCAGCTCACAGAATAACTATCTTAAAATAAAAAAAAAATATGCAAAACATATTAAAATCATATATTTTAAAGTATATTCTTCCTGGAATTCGTAACACCTATATATACACTTCGTAAAGAGTACCTTTGTTTGAGAGAGAGAGAGAGAGAGAGAGAGAGAGAGAGAGAGAGAGAGAGATGAGGAAATAATGTTTATTGACTGTTGGCGATTGTAGATTATACTGCAAAGAGGAAACAGACCTTAAAAACAGCTTTGTTTGTAATGCATGTAACCATATCACACATACACACACACACACACACACACACACACAAAATCCGTCTTATTTTCGCATTTCTGTAACAGACAAAGCCTATAAAAATTAAAACAACGACCTGCCGCATACAATTTGGAGAAATAAATAAATCCATGGCAACATGCCTTTATTTGTGTTTATCTAGATATGGAAACAGCAACCAAAAAAATATCTTGTAGAAATGCTCAGGCAGTTTAAAGAGACGACAAACCAGCAGAGAAAACGAAGGAGTCTCTTGTACTTTACCAGAATTTTTACACGAGCATCAGCATTGATGATTAAAAAACAGAAAAAAAAAACAGAGGACACGACCTCGGTGTCCTCACAGCTAGTTACAGCCCTGGATGCACAATAAAAACATTTAAGCAAAAAACAAAAAAAAAAATCACAAAAGAAAGAAGAAGGAAATAAAATAGAACTCGAGGCGGTTTTGTGAAAAAAAATTTAAAAAAATGAGCGCCCCCCTTTCATCCACAGTTAAAGAAATTTAATCCCAGTTGTTTTTGAAGAGCTACCAGATAGGGACATGAGGCAGGAAGAAATAATAATAATAATAATAATAATAATAATAATAATAATAATAATAATAATAATAATAATAATAATAATAATAGCATGCTCATCTCTAGAATAAAATTTATTATTAAAATGCCTGAACAAAAATACAATTGTAATATTTATTAAAACATTTGAATGTATATTTTAATTAATTGCTTTATTGAATTATTTTCACAAACGAAATGCTTATTTTTTATACATTTTTGTGCACTAATAGAGATGTCTTATTCACTTTAGTGTTTTTCGTTTTCTTATATATTTAGTATTTGTGTTGTCACTTTTAAGTTTTTGTTTATAAGCTTGCAGAACGACGGAGACAGAGTTGAAAAGCAAAACAGTGGAAAGGGGAGATTTTATTGTAAAAATCACTCAAAAGTACGGGAATACAAACATATGGGGAAAGGGAAACACAGCGATGAAGAAACTAGAATGAGTTACGTAGTAATTGTAGCGAACAAGAAACAGTGGAACATATTGTAGCGATCTGTTGTGTGTTGTATCGTTTTGTGTTGCTGTTCTGTGTTTTGTCTACGTCCTAAGTGCCTGTCCATGTGAATGTTGTCCAATTGTGTCGTGTTTGTGCCTCGTTTGATTTGTGGGGTTCAATACCGTGTCTTGTTATGTCTAAATGTCATAAGAACTTAAGAACATAAGAAAGTTTACAAACGAGAGGAGGCCATTCGGCCCATCTTGCTCGTTTGGTTGTTAGTAGCTTATTGATCCCAGAATCTCATCAAGCAGCTTCTTGAAGGATCCCAGGGTGTCAACTTCAACAACCTTACTAACAACCAAACGAGCAAGATGGGCTGAATGGCCTCCTCTCGTTTTGAAACTTTCTTATGTTCTTATAAGTTAGCCATTGCTCCTATAAATAGAAGACAGGTGTCTGCAAACGTCAATTTACCAAAGTAATCATTGAAAATCATGATGATAATGTAGCCGTCTAAGAAACAGTGTAACTTTAGACTTGTGACTAAAATTTAGTCACCTTTGAAAATCTACCCCACTGTGTGCCAGGGTGCTCTGTTTTTGAGGAGAAAGCTTTTGACAGGGTTGACCATAGCTTCTTATTCCACACACTGGAAGCGTTTGGTCCTGTTTTTATCTCTTATATTAAACTTTTATACTCGTGTTTTTAGCCTTGTCAAAACAAGTAACAGTCTGAGCCAGCCTTTCCCAGTGCAGAGAGGAATCAGACAGGGGGGCTGCGCTCTGAGGGAGCGTCTCTCGGGCCTGGCTGTGCCCGCAGACAAACAGTTATATAGTTATGTACAGAAGTTCCTTTTTAATACGGGCATTAAATTAAAATGTATTTTAAATTTCAAGCTTTTAATTTTGTAATAAAATAGAACCCAATGTCACCATTTCTTTGTGAAATAACCCGGTGTAGTCGGGGGTGCAGAAACTTTTTATTGTCAGTTTACAGCCTCTGTCTGGCTGAGAGGAAAATCTTCCAATCGGCTTTTAAAACACTCAGCGCGGAAGTGAATCACCATTGATTGGTATTCCATTGTAAAAGTGAGGGAGGACAGCTTTTCTTGTATTGAAATCAACCTGTTAATGAATGGATTTATTAATATCTTCTGATAAATACTTCTTAAAGACAATAACAAGTATTGAGTTTCTGCACACCCAAACTATACACACCTGATTTATACAAATTACACTTTTAACACTAAAAGAATATAAATCAGATATGTAAATCAGAACTCACGATACTATATTTAAACAGTGACCATCTGAATCACTTGTTGTGCCTCTGTGTACAGATCCACCAAATACATTTGATTTGAAAAGCGAACTACAGCAATTAAATAGACTCACAGGGAATCAAGGATCTGTCAGTCTGCAAATTTAAAACAGAAGTCCAACAAAACAGCAGCCTATTTCAGCTGACAGATATTTATAGAACCCATGAAATAAGGTCTAAACCCAGGATAGAGCGGCTCAGTGAATGTGGTGTAGAATCTGTGCAGGAGGGTCATTGTGTCATCAGGAAAGACACTATAAAATGACAGAGTGCCAGCAGGACAGTCCAGGTACACTCCTATTCTGGAGGAGCGGGGGGCAGTTATTTTAATCTCTTTGTTATTGTGCCAGGCAAAGAGACCATCTAAAACAGAGCACCACAAACTCCAGGACTTGTTATTTCTTCCAAGTTGACAGGAAGCATCCCCTCCTTTCCTGCTGATTCCTTTATATGTGACTCCTATTTCAATCCCACAGCCACTCCACTCAATTTCCCAGTAACAGCGAGTCCCAGACAGACCCTCTGTGCAAAGCACTTGGAGCTCACAGTCAAATCTCTCTGGGTGATCAGGATATGGCAGGGGTTCTCTCACCCATGACACTTTTCTATTCCCTTCAGACAGCCTGAGCTCTGTGTACGGTGTGTTGGGGTCCAGTGTGAGCTGACAGGAATCTGATTGAAGAGAAGAGGATTAGTGTTTGTATTATTATTGTTATCATCATCATCATTTAATTTTCTAAAAATCTAATAGTTCAACACTATTCTTGTTCACCATTTATACATTCAGATCGACAAGCTAGAATTGAGTTCAATCTTGATAAACCAATCATGAACCAGAACCCCTTGATGAAATTGCTGTTGGGTGTCCTTGCTCTGTAGAGTTTGGTTCTCATAAAGGAAGCAGAACATCTTTCAATGAAATGCTCCAGTAAAAACAGACTTACATTGTAAAAACTCTGCTCTGTTCTTTGGTTCTGGAACTTGCAGATAAGAAGCTTTATTCACTGCAAAAAAGGGAAATAATGAAGATGTTTAAGAATATTCTTGCAGATGCACAACACATGTTGGTAGAATTCAATTCAAGGGTCACATCTCTGATCAATTTGTTCACTGAGCAAACTGATCATTGCCCCCCTTATCAGAAATATTTCTGAGCTGAATGTAACTGTGTAATTTCTACATTACTAAAAAGGTAGTATATATCTCTTGATTAAATATATTTCCCAGTCATTCCTGATAAATATGCTTCTCTGATGCGTCGTGCCACATTGTAAACATCTGTTGCATTCACTAAATATTGAAAATAAAGAAAAAACTAATGTTGTGGTAGACCAAAAATATTCACAATCTCCAATTCCATTTACAGTATAAAGGTTTGCTGTATATTTTAATGAAATGCAGTTCTGTTGGATAATCTTCCCTGATAAACTTGCCTTTATGGTCCTTGGATGCGGATTGTAATCTTTTAATTCAATTCACTAAATATTGAAAATAAAGAGCAACCAAATATTCTAGGTCATGATTTACTTGAGCTACACCAGAGATATGCACACATCTCCTGTTCCATGTTATCCTAATAAACAGATCAGAGATGTCTGTGTAGAGTATAAAATAAAGACCCACCTGCTTTATTGATTCTCACAAACTTTCTGTTCTTTGATTGTGGAGCCCGCTGACAAGAAACTTTATTCACTGCAGAAAAAAGAATGAAATAAAACAATTAGTGATCTAAACATGTAGGTTTCTGAGCATAGTTATCCAAATGACTACTCTTAATAATAATAATAATAATAATAATAATAATAATAATAATAATAATAATAATAATAATAATAACACACTGGTCTGTTGCCTGTGATTTCGGTGCTTTGTTAAAATTCTCCTGCAATAACTATGTAGCATAATTCACGTTAGAAATTTGAAACTGTACAAATCTTTAATCTACAGATGTTACATCACATCATGCTGTAGAAAAATAAAATATTAAGAAACTGATTGGAGATTTCTCAGTATTGTATAACTACAGTAAACAACACCAACCTGTTTCAGTGATCCTCACAAACTCTTTCTTACAGGTGCCCTCAAGTTGGCCTTTAAGTTCAGACACAGCTTTCCTCACAGCCTCAAAAGCGACGTCTGTATTGACAGTAACGCTGGGTAAGAGGCCAGATTCAGGAGGGGCACAGAGAGACCAGCAATTCTACAAGAGGAGAGAGAATGGAAACAGAATGGGGTCTGAAACATTCCCAGGATAGGGGAGAGGGGAGGAAACTGCTGCCTGGACTGAAGGGGAATGTGTTGAGAAATAACCAGTGGAGCTAGGATTAGAGACATCTTATTTAAAAAAAATATGGAATGAATAAAATAGTAATGTTTTTCTATTTGCAAAAAGGTGCTTCTTTTAGCTAATCTGAAATATCAGATCACGTGAAAATCTGGTTAATTCTAGGTTTGTAAACTCTCAATTAAATTAAAGTTGATATCTAGATCCAAATGTACTGAAGTTGTCTCTGTTTTACTACAGTTGCTACCTGTGACAGGATTGCCGGGTGTCTGAGGTGGTCAGGAGGTAGCAAGGAGACTCAGAGTTGAAGAAATGCTGTCTCTGTCTCTGTCTCTGTCTCTGTCTCTGTCTCTTCCCTCTAATGTTCTCTTTTTATATCATGTGTCTGTTCCCAATTAGCATAAATGATTTAATTTGGGAGCAGCCACATTCTCACATGTATTTGGCAGAGACAGGAATTAATCACGTCCCTGCCAACCACCACCAGCAACACTTTATTTACAGGCCGAGCTCAGCCCTGCCACAATACCATTTAAACTCTGAGATCCAAAGCTGTATAACCTGACTGTGCAGTTTTTACCTGGACACTGGCTAGTGAGTACTGATTGGATCTCTGTGTCTGTGATGGTCAGCCTTCTTTATGAAGCTGCCCGCTGCACAGTGTTACCTGTAGAAAATGGATGTGATCCTCTGTCTTTGAAAGCTGTTCCATCTCAGCGTCTCTCCTCTTCAGCTCAGTGATTTCCTGCTCCAGTTGGTCCATGAGCTCATCAGCCTGACTCACGACAGCTTTCTCTTTAGCTGTTTTCTCTATATTCTGATGGGAGAGGTCAACAGTTTTTTATATTGCACAGCACAGTGCCGACATACAAGGTAAGCACCCCAAGGCTCTTTGTGGTTGATTTCTAGTTATTGACAAGTTGCCATAGAGGTGCCTAGATGTTTATTGAATTGAGGCTTGTATGTACTGTCAGGGGAAGAAGACAGATGTTTCAGCTAATGCCATCATCATCTATAACTTCAAAACTCTCAATCAGAAAGAAGAAACTTAGAAAATCTTAGCATTCTCAGTATTCTGAATGTGAAGTTGAGTTTTATTGGCTTATTAGACTGTCAATATTTCATTTTTGGCTGTACTAGAATCCTTTGCCGCAGTAATAGATTGGGTATTTGATAAACCAGTGCATATTCTATGTTATTTTTTTGTATCATTGTTATTATTTAAATGTACTATTTTGCATTTGAACGTTGTTTTATTGTTAGTTGTTTTAAAGCGTGGATGGGTTTAAAATTCCCCATCCAGCTAAAACTGTGCAGACCGTGACTCCAGATTGATTGATTTATCACTAATGTGGAGACGGTCACATGTATAAAAACCCGCAGCTTTGGCTGAATGGAGTTGGGTTTTGTTCAGAGGAGGATCAGTAAGTGAAAGATACAAAGAATAATTGCTACTCATGCTGACTTTAAACAAGCACGCTACTTGTTTCTGTGTTTTTATTCGCTGTGTTTTGTAGTGTCTGTTTGTTTTGGCCAAAGTGCCATTTTCTTTTGTGTACAAAGTGTTTTTGTTTTGTTTAAATCTTTTATTCACACCTCGCAGAACTGTGTCTCTCTTCCTGTTCTGACATCACCACAAAGGCATCCAATCAAATCAGCACAGTGTCCTTATTACGTGACTAAGAATCTGAATTAAGCTGTTGAGTTGTTGTGTTGTTGTAACATATGATAATAACATTACCAATTATATTGAAACTTGTCCCTTATTCGTTGCCCACCTTGAGTGACTCCACAGCCTGTTTCAGCTCCTCCAGCTCCTTCAGTCTCTCCTGGATTCTCTTGTGGATTTCTGCCCGCCTCTCCCCCAGCTGCTCCTGTGTACAAACGCACAGGGACACAGTCCCATTGAGGATTGCTGCCATTGAGAAAAGCATACCTTCCACAAACTGTGAGTGTAAAGGACTGCAAGGTAACACACATCTAACCAGAGATGCAGACCCCATTCCCAACCCATTACTTAATTAGACCTCTTTAATTGTTTTCAGCTCTTAAACAGTTGCAGATTTCAAGTTAGCTATAACATTTTATAAGCAACTTGAACTCTGACTAAAGTGGCCATATGGCTCTGTGTTCAGCGAGACAATCTGGGACAGTTCAGGCTTTTCAACTCGCAACCCAATGCATTCTGGTAAGCGTAGTCCTGCTTCTCTTAAAGGTAAGAATAGTACCTGAGACAGGTAAAATGTACCAGAATGCATTGGGTTGTGAGTTGAAAAGCCTGAACTGTACCAAACTGTCCCACTGAACACTGAGCCATATGGTCACCTTAACTCTGCAACTTCTTTTAGGAGCTGAGAACAATGAAAAGGGTCTCATGAAGCAAATGATCAATTCAATTAAGGGTCTAGTTAAGTAACTGAGAGCTCAGTTGAAATGAAAACCAGCAGACAAAGGGAAGCCCCAGGACCTGGTTTGAGAACCCCTGCTCTATTGAGAGCAGGGTGAAGCCACACCTACTTGAAGTATCCAGCACTTATCTCTCTCTCTCTCTCTCTCTCTCACACACACACACACACACACACACACACACAGACAGACACACACACACACACAGACACACACACACACACAGACACACACGCACGCACGCTCACATACACTCTCTCAGAAAGTTTACAGCGAACCCTTATCAGGGTCGCCATGAACACAGTTAATTGACAGGATTACTGCCTAGAGCAAATGGAAGTTAGATTATCTGTAATTACATGAAGTCTAGAGGTTAAATAGAGGATCTTTCATGAAAAAAACACAATTTACAGTATTTATATCATAGGCAGACTCTGCCACGCTCTTTGTTTACCTGCTGTATGTCCTGTTTTTTCCTTACATATCTCGTTTACATTTTCTATAAATAAAATATCAGTAAGAATACTGTTGCTACCCGAACTCATTTAAAGTAATAATATATTACTTTTTACAAGGCAGTTTGAGACGGGGTGTAGAGAAGTGAATTTTTCAGACCCCGTCTTTATGAAATGCCTCTATTAAAATAGCCTCATGTAACTAAAGAATTAGATCAATGTTTACTCCTGTCTTAAAATATTTGGTATTTTGTCAATATCTGCGTTTTGCCTTGAAGGATGCGCAGTGTGATTAGCAATAGAATGTATTTGCTGTGGAGTACGTCACAATGGAAAAAAAAGATCCAGTCCCTACATGATGTGACATCAAAATAACTTGTGAAAATGTAGCCACGCGAGTGGTGTAATTAATAATGGTTGTACCCCCTTTCATAAACACATCGCTTCTGTGTCTTTGGCAGTAAGCTGATAGAAGCTTTACCTGTTTCTCTGTCCTCTCTTTCTCTGCAGAGACTGTAGTGTGACTTGCATGCTCCTCACTTGTACACAATGCACAAATGCAGGTCTGGTCGGTCCTACAGAACACTTCCAGCACTCTCTGGTGGCTTTCACAAAGCTTCCCTTCAAAGTCCTGCACGGGATGGATCAGCCTGTGCCTCCTCAGAGCTGCCTTGTCCCGGTGAAGCTTCAGGTGGGTTTCGCAGTAGGAAGCCAGGCACACCAAGCAGGATTTGAGGGCTTTGCTGTGCGTCCCGGTGCAGAAATCACAGGGCACCTCCTCACCTCCAGACCCAGCAGCAGCAGGACCAGACTTGAGCCCCTCTCCCCCTCCCCTGGGGCTCTTCCTCAGTTTCTCCACAACTTCAGCCAGCATGGTGTTCCTGCACAGAACTGGCCTGGGGGAGAAGAGGGCTCTGCACTGGGGGCAGCTGTAGGAGCCTGTTGCTGCTGCTGCTGCTGCTGCTGCTGTGCCTTCAGCCTGATCCCAGACCTTCTTAATGCACCCCGTACAGAAGCTGTGTCTGCATGGAATAGTGACCGGCTCCTTCAATATCTCCAGACACACCGAGCAGACAAACTGCTCCTCGCTGATCAGCTCTGCCATGACGGAGCAGGGAGACAACGTCGCGAGGGCTCAGACTCCCTTCTCCCTTCTCTCTGCCTGTCCGCAGTTTCTAATAGAGCTCCTGTTTCTCACGGCTCCTCCCCACACTGAGGCAGTTTCACAAGAAACGAAACTCAACTTGTTTTTCACTTACTGCTCAGACTCCCTTCTCCCTTCTCTCTGCCTATCTGCAGTTTTTAATAGAGCACACAGGAAGTCTCTCTGTCTCTGTGTCTCCTATACAGAAAAGCTCCTGCTTCTCACGGCTCCTCCCCACACTGAGGAAATTTCACAAGAAACGAAACTCAGCTTGTTTTTCACTTACTGTAACCTTTGGACTGGGGCCAGGGTTAAGCAGAGATCGGCATGAAAATCTTTTACTGTTTACAAAATACCTATTTTAAAACAGAAATAATGTTTTCTATTTTTATTGTAAACAGATTTTTCAGAAACTATTCTAGTTCTATTTCAAATACATTTAGACTGGAAAACTATTTTGTAAATAGTTTTGTTTTTAAATATAACATGTTTTTTATACCAATTTGAGGTCGGTCTCTCTCCTGTACAGAACTCCTCCTGCTTCTCCTGGGTTCCTGCACAGCTCAGCCTCCTCTAGCCCTCCCCCCTCCTGCACTGACTCAAGCGGCTTCACCAGAAACGAAACTCAACTGTGTTTCTAAATTCCTGTGATGCAATAGCAGGCTGGGAGGAAGCTTTTAACCCCTCTGTTTGATTCCCCTACTGGTCTTTGGGCAGCCACCATGTTCCATTGTGTGCTATACGTCGCTTCTCAGCTGTGTAACTACAGCATTCCATCATTAAACTGTGTCAAACTTTGTATAGAGACAGCCAAGCCCTTTACGAACCTGCCAGGTCGGTCTCTGTTTACTTACGCAGCTTGATTGACAGGCGGTTCCCTTTGAAGATAGTGGATTTGATTGGTGTGGAAGCTGTCACTCACACACCCACATTCCCAGATCACCTGCACAGTTTTTTTGGTGCAATAAAAACTTTCTATTTGTATTTTCTCTTTAAAAGGGCAACACAAACACCTAATACATAGATAAGTAATTCATTTTGTGAAATTCTAAACTTTAGAACTATGTTTATTTATAAGTATATGCATGGTGAGAGGCTGTGTGGGCCAGTGGTTAAAGAAAAGGGCTTGTAACCAGGGGGTCCCCGGTTCAAATCCCACCTCAGCCACTGACTCATTGTGTGACCCTGAACAAATCACTTAACCTCCTTGTGCTCCATCTTTCGGGTGAGACGTAGTTGTAAGTGACTCTGCAGCTGATGCATAGTTCACACACCCTAGTCTCTGTAAGACGCCTTGGATAAAGGCGTCTGCTAAATAAACAAATAATAATGATAAACTGTATCACCCTATCTCTGTCTGACTGTATATATTCATTATTCAGTATATTTGATACCTTGTTTTTCATTATGGTGGTGTGATAGAGTTTATTATACAAACATTTACACGTCAAAATGCAGATTGTAATGCAAGTAGGAGGAGACACTATGAATGATTCAGATTTCTTTGTACTTTGAAATTTGTATTGTGGACAGACATATCATGTAACAATCAAATGTAGAAAGTAGATAATTACGTTTTTTTATATATACATGCTTTTTATTCTATTCATTATACATCTAGATCATTTTTAAACTAGGTTAATAACATTTTTAAACTGTTCATCGTCTTATAAGAAGTTGGAGATTTCAAGTTCTATTCAATTTTATACATAGCTTGAAATCTCTGTTGCAAATCATTCAACAGCTTTGATTAGGCCAACTGTTAGTTTAATTGAGTGTTCAATAAATACTTTGAGTTGGGAAAAAAGTAACAGCAGACACACAGGGGGACCCCAGGACCAGGATTGATCGAAGGCATATTAGGCTGTTTCAGAGAACTATTGAATCCTCAGCAGCCCACTGACCTGCCCACACCTACATATGGACCCACCTACTTAGGGCAGCAGTGTGGAGTAGTGGTTAGAGCTCTGGACTCTTGACCAGAGAGTTGTGGGTTCAATCCCAGGTGGGGGACATTGCTGCTATATCCTTGCGCAAGGTACTTTATCTAGTTCACAGGTTCCGCAATTCGATGTTAATTACATCAGTTCGGGGGTTATTAAATGAATCTAAAGCTGCAACACACAAAAGAACAAACATGCATGAAAACATATTAAAAAGAAAAATACAACACATATTTAAGAGAATACATAATCATAACACTAAATAATAAATGCTGCAGTCCCATTCATCACCCAGTGTGACAATTGTCTTTCAAAGAAAAGTTATCATTAATACACCTACTCACAAATAAGGAGTATTTCAATAGAATTTTTTATTGCAGCGTTTGTATTTTTTATATCGGGCAGCAGTGTGGAGTAGTGATTAGGGCTCTGGACTCTTGACCGGAGGGTCGTGGGTTCAATCCCAGGTGGGGGACACTGCTGCTGTACCCTTGAGCAAGGTACTTTACCTAGATTGCTCCAGTAAAAACCCAACTGTATGAATGGGTAATTGTATGTAAAAAAAAAAAAAAAAAAAAAAAGTGATATCTTGTATTTTGATTCAGAAACACCGATTGGAGTGATCATGAAAGACTTAAAACAGCCTCGTTTTACTTTGCAAGAAGTAAAATTAACCCTACAGAGCTAGAACTTAAACGTGTTAACATTGACAAATTCTGTGTAGCTACGACACACACACGCTTTGTTCTGTCTGAGTTCTTAAATTAAACGGAAAAGAGACTATGTGTCCCGGAAATCGGTGCAGTTAATAAACGAACAACAAAAATATTAAAACATTTCGACATTACATAGTTTAAAAATCAAGAGACACGACACTAACACCACCAGCGACTGGACCATAAACAAATGAAACTCCACCATTTCCTGTACTGAAATGGAGGCGTCACTAGTGGTAGGCGTGCCTGGTTGGAACAGTCGTGCATTATTGGCTGCAGAAACATTCTAAACCCATCTTGCGAAGCTGATTGGCTTAGCCTCTCTGTCGCAGAAAGGGCGGGAGAGGCGGTTATGAAACTGGAGAGCAGAGTCCGCCACGTTGGCTCTTACCGCCTTATGTTTTATTATACAAAGTCCTATTATCGATCCACAATGGCGCCAGTTTCGCCTCGGTCTGCTTTGTGCCCACGCATGCTCAATGGGTTTTGTGATTCCAAAGCGTGGGGTTTGTGGTGTTTGGTTGGGGGGTTTAACTTATTTTGCTTCTCTGTGGGTCAGACTTGAAATATAATATTAAAAAAAACAAAAACGGCATCCACTCTCTCCGTAAGCAGAGCTCAGAATTAAACAGGTAAGGAAAAACAGTGTATTCATTTTGCAGCAGCGGTGACTGTGTGCCTGGGCTTCCCCCGGTACCTCTTCAGTTTATTAAAGTTTATTAAAGTTACAAACGTCATACGATTGTTATCTCTCGCAGGCGTTTTCTTAAAATGATTTGGAATCATTTATGACTTCCAAGTTATGACTTTAAGGCTATGACATTCTTATTGATTTTATTTAGTTTTATTTTACTTTATTATTTCTTTGATCACCAATTGCCATGACGACACTCATTTATGTATGTATTTATATGTATTTATTTTAAGGTAATAAATAAACAAAATTGTCTAGGGACTTTTTAATTATCATTTTACATCTCATTAAATTATGTGCGTGCGTGCGTGTGTGTGCCTGCCTGCCTGCGTGCGTGCGTGTGTGCATGCGTGCGTGTGCCTGCCTGCCTGCGTGCGTGCGTGCGTGCGTGCGCCTGCCTGCGTGCGTGCGTGCGTGGTGAATCGTTTTCACATCAAATTAAACATCAATATAAACAACATTCACTCTGAATTTAATTTTAAACAGATTAAATGCGAAACCATAGCACTTTATATGCATTCCTGATCAATTACACAATTTCAGTTGGATAGTCTTGTCTTCCTTTTCTTCAGTGAGAACGGATCAGCCTCACTCGAAGGAAGTTTCTGAGATGGAAGCAGCTCACATCAGCCCAGAGCTTCCTGTTCGATGGGTTGTTTCTGCAGACAGGACTGTTGAGATCAAGGAGGAAGTGACTGAGCTGGGGTGTGACCAGACCAATGAGCGGATCCTGCAGGAGGAAACGCAACCTTCTAGCGTCACTGAGAGAGGTGAGTGAAACTGGGATGCAGATCTATAGAGGGGGGCTTTATTGAAAGAGGGGGAGAAAGCCTGTGGACTACATTTGTGGAGGGGTGTCATTTATTTTGTTTGTTACATTCTAGCTGTGGGGACACAAGCTTCTCTCCTCTTGAAACCTGTATGCCACTCGCTGATCCAAATATGCATGCTCTGTGTCCTGCCTGCAGCAGAAGGAGGTTATAAACAGTATCACTCAGGAGGCGCATGTCACAGGTTGATGGTGTGCAGTAATTGGTCGCTAGAGGCAGGGTAGTGTTCCAAAAAATATATTTTATTTTCCTTTTAACAAAAATATAAAAAAAAAAACAACAAAAATTCAAACTGACCTCACTCTCTTCCACCAATGGTATTGAGTGGGCAAAAACAAGGGAACCAAATCGGGGTGGTAGTCCCAAAATAAAGCACAGAAGATTACTTTAAGAAAAGGAAACAGCGCCGCCTAGTGGGTCCTCGCCGGCTTGTCCTGTGGCTTCCGAGTCTTTCTCCAGATCTACAACAAAAGTCCTGTATAGATGAGTAATCTTCTGGTAATCTTTTAAAAGTGTTAACTCTCTCCCACGCATGTTCTCTCTTGCTTCCTTCTCCTTCCTAACATCCTCCCTGTTCTGACAACTCAGGCCCTTTTATACTCCCTTGAACACACCCTCATTTCCATACACCAATCAGAAACTAGTGTTAAACGACCTGTCAATCAGAGCGTGTTCTAAAATATTCCTGAGTTGTTGCCCCCAACAAAGATGGCGACCGCTCGACCAAAACTTCTGTTTTGGTTTCACAACACCCGCGTCACGTGATCTCTGTTGGGCGCACCGGGGTTGATTCACAGTCCCCTGGTGGCTGGGAGGTTGAATTGCAGCCTAGGATCGCTTTACCCCGTCACAGCGCAGTTTCAATATTGCAAACAACTCAAAGACTCAAAGAGTTGTTAGGTAGAGAGGATCTCTTGCCAACTTGCTGTACATGACATGAAAGTACGTATAGGAGAATATGAGCAGTTAACTGTTTTTATAAAGGTTTCAAAAGCACCAGTCAAACTGGACGTATTAAATAGAATTACAAATGAGAACTACAGCAAAACCAGTCGTATCAGTGTTCTGCAGCTACGGGACGACAATACGAAATCGCGCACAATGACAATATATTGGGGACACCACCCCAGACATTGCCCTGAACCCCCTCTCCTCTGCACGGCCTTGTTTATTGTTGGGTCACTGTGGCAGACAAGGGGGGGAAATGTAGTTCAAGAGGAGCCAAAAGACTACATCCCCCAGAAAGCCACGGGAGAGAAGCAGGATATGGTTCACCTGGTTCTAATTGTGAATGAAAGCCACCGGTCTGTGTGAAGAGAGAGGCTGTCACAGTGAAGAGACCTGTGCGGTCGGTAAACGGTACTGTGGGAACCTTTCTGTTTGTCTGTGTGTGTGGGTGTTAAACTGTTTTGTAACTGAGAAACGGCTTAGCCGTCCAGTATTTGGTTCGGGAATCTACAACGGTTCCGTAAGACTCCATTATAGTCACGTAACAGACTAAAATATTTAATAGAGATAAGAGTGCTGTTGGTTTAGCAGTACGGATGGCCTGATATACCTGGAAACCGTATTTCTTTCTCTAAAATGGTTTAAACTGGAATTACTAGACTGACACAAGCTGGTTATGTTCAGGCTAGCGTAGGGTTTAATGGTTGCATGAAAAAAACGTCAGTGAGTAATGTTCTTTTACCGTTTTGAAATGTCAAATCCGAAATTTGTTTAGACGTGTGTAAGAGTGATTATAGTAATTTATTTTCAGACCTGGGTTGAAATGTTTATCACAACGGAGAGAAATGCTGCTCTGTGATTGGTTGTCGGCAAATCGAGCATAACATTTTTGTCAGTGGCTTGCTCACCTGTTACAGTAGGCCCATATCGCTCCACAGACGCTTTTGAGGGTACATTATAAAGGGAGCTCGGACTTTGCTTTCTGAATATAGTCCATATAGTGCCTTAGTTCTCAAATTCAGTATCCCTTCAGCAATACTATAAGTGTGCTTTCTGAATACCAGCCAAGAAAAAACATCATTTGTGTCTTCTTCTGTGGTCCAGGTCACTCCTTGTTTAACAATTTCAAACTCAGCCTCAGTTTGCCAGCAGCTTCCCTGTATGAACTCAACATTACTCTCCACATGGGAAAAATAAACAGAACATGTGTTACTTCATGTTTATCAAACACGCACTTTCCTTTAAAATACCCTGAAGTTATTTAAATAAATGTATTTATTTAATACATGCTTGTTAATGCTTTAATACATGCTTGTTATTGTTAATGGGCAGCAGTGTGGAGTAGTGGTTAGGGCTCTGGACTCTTGACCGGAGGGTCATGGGTTCAATCCCAGGTGGGGGACACTGCTGCTGTACCCTTGAGCAAGGTACTTTATCTAGATTGCTCCAGTAAAAACCCAACTGTATAAAAGGGTACGTAAAAATAATGTGTAAAAAATAATGTAATTGTATGTAAAAATAATGTGATACCTTGTAACAATTGTAAGTCGCCCTGGATAAGGGCGTCTGCTAATAAATAAATAATAATATTAATAGACACATTCCTGTATTGTAGAACAATTTGTTTCTTTCACAGTTAAATCAACTACGTTTATTGGTCAAAATATGCTTTTTTTTAACCACAGTGTAATGTTTATTTATTCTCATATGAAATACAAAATATTTTGCATCCAGTTTCTTCTAATTAAAGCTAGACAAACCGCTGTGGAAGCGAGTAATTAAGAGCTGTATAAAAGCACACACCTTCAGAGACCTGTCATTGGCCTCAGCATGGCTGCTGTGGTCACTTCCTGATGCAGCGACGCTTGGATCTTGTTGAGGACAGGCAGGGAAAACCTTTGGAGAAGGGAAAGACGGTGAAGACCAAACGCAGAGTCACTTTGTTCGGCTCCTCCTCAGAAAACTTTTCCGTGTGCCAAGACATATTTTTTGGTTTGGTTTGGTGCTCCACAGATCTCATACAGCGCCTGCTGCTCTCTGAATGATCCACTCACAAGGGGCAGGATTCTTAGAAGATCCTGGCTAGTAAGGTTAGAATTAAACACGTGTACGATTTTCTTTCACACAGATGCCAAAGAGAGCCATGCTATGCCTAAATCTGAAGCACAGGAGGGTCCAAGGATAGAAGCAGTTCACACACAAGAGGAGTCCTTTCACCAGGAGTGGCGTGCAAGTCTAAAGCAGGTTACAGAGCTGACATGTGTTAAAGATGAAGAGGTCCCTCGACTGGAATGTGTTCCTATTAAAGAGGAATTCATAGAACAGGAATGTGTCCCCATCGCAGAGGAAGTTCCTACTGAAAATAATGTCTGTACACTTGAGGAGAACAACCAGCTGGGATCCAGCCTGTGTGATGATTGTCCACCTGAATGTGAACGGGGATTTAGAGGTAATTATACAAAACAAGAAACATTGAGCTGTCTGTTAACCATGCAGAAATGAGTTACTAAGCTGTAGAAGTGTGCTTAAGATTTTCATTGTTGGTAATTCCAGCTCAATTTAAGTCGCCCTGGATAAGGGCGTCTGCTAAGAAATAAATAATAATAATAATAATAATAATTTAACCTAACCACTATGCCAATGGCCTGCAAGTTGCAACATAACTGTCCTTGGTACTGTGGCATCTGCTACAGTGCCTTGCATAAGTATTCACCCCCCTTGGTCTTTTCCATATTTTGTAGTGTTACAGCCTGGAATTAAAATGGATTTAATTGGGATTTTTACCATTTGATTTACACAACGTACTTAACACTTTGAAGGTGCAAAATATTTTTTATTGTGACGCAAAAGTTAATTAAACAAAAAAAAAAAGACAATACTTGGTAGAAGCACCTTTGGCAGCAATTACAGCCGTCATTTTTCGCACTGCAGATCCACAGCAATGCCACCAGACCTATAGTGCCGGAGGACAACTCACTGCAGAACCACAGGCGCCCTATCGGCCACAGGGGTCGCTGATGCGCGGTGAGCCGTGGATTCCCCTGCCGACCTAAGCCCTCCCTACCCGGGCAGCGCTCAGCCAATTGTGCGCCGCCCCCTAGGAACTCCCGGTCACGGTCAGCTGTGACATAGCCTGGATTCGAAGCTGCGATCTCCAGGCTATAGGGCACATCCTGCACTCCGCGCAGAGCGCCTTTACTGGATGCGCCACTCGGGAGCCCTGGTGAACAGCAATTTTCAAGTCTTGCCACAGATTCTCAATCGGGTTGAGGTCTGGGCTTTGACTGGGCCATTCTAAGACATTCAGGTTCTTGTTTTTAAACCACTCTAGCGTAGCTTTGGCTGTGTGTTTAGGGTCATTGTCCTGCTGGAAGGTGAACCTCCGCCCCAGTCCCAGGTCTCTTGCAGACAGAAACAGGTTTTTCTCTAGAATTTCCCTGTATTTGGCTCCATCCATCTTGCCCTCAATCCTGACCAGTTTCCCAGTCCCTGCCGATGAAAAGCATCCCCATAACATGATGCTGCCACCACCATGCTTCACCGTGGGGATGGTGTTCTCAGGGTGATGAGCAGTGTTGGCTTTGCGCCACACATAGTGTTTTGCGCTAAGGCCAAAAAGTTCAATTTTGGTCTCATCAGACCAGAGAACCTTTTTCCACATGTTTGCTGTGTCTCCCACATGCCTTTTGGCAAAATCCAAACGGGATTTGATATGAGTTTTTTTCAGCAATGGCTTTCTTCTCGCCACTCTTCCATAAAGCCCAGCTTTGTGGAGCGTCCGGGTTATAGTTGTCCCATGGACGGTTTCTCCCATCTCAGCTGTGGATCTCTCCAGTTCCTTCAGAGTTACCATTGGCCTCTTGGTTGCTTCTCTGACTAATGCCCTCCTTACCTGGTCACTGAGTTTTGGTGGACGGCCTTCTCTAGGGAGAGTCGCGGTTGTGCCATATTCTTTCCATTTTTTAATAATGGATTTAACGGTGCTCCGGGGGATGTTCAAAGTTTGGGATATGTTTTTATAACCCAACCCTGATTGGTGCTTCTCCAGAACTTTATCCTGGACTTGTTTTGATAGCTCCTTGGTCTCCATGATGCTGTTTGTTTAGATATGCTCTCTAACAAACTCTGGGGCCTTCCAGAAACAGATGTATTTAATCTGAGATCATGTGACACTTTAATTGCACCCAGGTGGACTCCATTCAACTAATTATGTGACTTCTGAAGGCAATTGCTTGCACCAGAGCTTATTTAGGGGTGTCACAGCAAAGGGGGTGAATACGTATGCAATCAAGACTTTTCAGTTTTTTATTTGTAAATAATTTTGAAAAATATGTAGATTTTTTTCCCCACTTAGACATTATGGACTATTTTGTGTAGATCAGTGACAAAAAATCATAATTAAATCCATTTTAATTCCAGGTTGTAACACTACAAAATGTGGAAAAGTCCAAGGGGCGGTGAATACTTATGCAAGGCACTGTAGATGTGCAGCTACTATCATGCCACTTTCAAATGCTGTTGGATCTTTCCCAGTTTCGAGTAGACTGTTTGAAGTTGTGCTGCTCCCACAGCTTTATAGTGGTGCTGGGATCACATGTCTCATCACTGGGTGATGACAAATCCAGTCAGGTTGCTAAGTGTCACCAGAAGAAACATTTCAATACAGTACTTATAAACCTGTTCTTATGCTTTTATTCCTCAAAGCGATATTAAGTGGAGTGGAAATCAGTGACTTGTAAATGTGAGTGATATTAACTGGAGTGTGTTAATAATCAAAGTGATATTCTCAAGCATTTGTCCTTATTGACACCCAGTACATTCAGCCTGGCAAATCTCTATGTGATGGTAATAAGAGGAGGGTGGTATTAACAGGAGTGATATTAAGCGGGTTTGACTGTATTCTCATCAGAGTTCACTCTAGGAGTTGGTCATGGTTATGAGGGGAAGCCCTGCAGAAGAGTGAATGTGTAAGAATGCTGTACAATAACCTTTGTCTCGTCTCTTTTTCTCTAGCTGCTAAAGAAAATCACACAGGAGGGACTCCATTTCCCTGTGCTGATTGTGGGAAGAGTTTCATGCAGTTAAAAAATCTTAACAGACACCAGCGTGTTCACAAAGGAGAGAAACCTTATCGCTGCTCTGAGTGTGGGATGAGTTTCAATCTGTTACAAAATCTTAAAAGACACCAGCGCGTTCACACAGGAGAGAAACCTTATCACTGCTCTGACTGTGGGATGAGTTTCAATCTGTTACAAAATCTTAAAAGACACCAGCGCGTTCACACAGGAGAGAAACCTTATCACTGCTCTGAGTGTGGGAGGAGTTTCAATCTGTTACAAAATCTTAAAAGACACCAGCGCGTTCACACAGGAGAGAAACCTTATCACTGCTCTGACTGTATGAAGAGATTCACACAGTTAGGAAATCTTCAATCACACCAGCGCATTCACACAGGAGAGAAACCTTATCACTGTACTGAGTGTGGGAAGAGATTCACACGGTGAGTAACTCTCCAATCACACCAGTGCATTCACACAGGAGAGAAACCTTATCACTGCTCTGAGTGTGGAGGGAGTTTCACACGTTTACAAAATCTTAAAAGACACCAGCGTGGTCACACAGGAGAGAAACCTTATCACTGCACCGAGTGTGGTAAGAGATTCATACAGTTCGTAAGTCTACAAGCACACCAGCACATTCACACAGGAGAGAAACCTTATCACTGCACAGAGTGTGGGAAGAGTTTCACACAGTTAGGAAGTCTTCGATTACATCAGCGCAGTCACACAGGAGAGAAACCTTATCACTGCACAGAGTGTGGGAGGAGTTTCACACTGTTACAAAATCTTAAAAGACACCAGCGTGTTCACAGAGGAGAGAAACCTTATTGTGCTCAATGTGAGAAGAGGTTCACATATTTAAGGTCCTTGAAAATGCACCAGAGGACTCATGTAAAAAGATAAATCTTATCAATGTAGTGAAGAGTTACTTATTAAACCTTAAAAGACACCACCAAATTCACACGAGTGAAGCCCTGCAGGGCAGCAGTGTGGCATAGTGGTTAGGGCTCTGGACTCTTGACCGGAGGGTCGTGGGTTCAATCCCAGGTGGGGGGACACTGCTGCTGTATCCTTGAGCAAGGTACTTTACCTAGATTGCTCCAGTAAAAATCCAACTGTATAAATGGGTAATTGTATGTAAAAATAATGTGATATCTTGTAACAATTGTAAGTCGCCCTGGATAAGGGTGTCTGCTAAGAAATAAATAATAATAATAATAATAATAATAATAATAATAATAATAATAATAATATCTTTATTTTTATATAGTGCCTTTCATAGTGGAC
Source organism: Acipenser ruthenus (assembly GCF_902713425.1). Lineage (NCBI taxonomy): Eukaryota > Metazoa > Chordata > Actinopteri > Acipenseriformes > Acipenseridae > Acipenser > Acipenser ruthenus. The sequence continues at coordinate 357,282 of NC_081246.1, forward strand.
CACCATCACAAAGTGCTTTACAGAGGTAGGCTGTGAACTGCACATTATATGCAGAGTCACTTACAATAGGACATTGATTTAACATCTCATCCGCAGGACGGAGCGCAAGGAGGTGAAGCGACTTGCTCAGGGTCACACACAGTGAGTCAGTCAGTGGCAGAGGTGGGATTTGAACCCGTGACCTTCTGGTTGTGGGAAGTGGAAGAAGTTAAGTCAGTTACAGGCTCTTGAAAGACACAAGAGAATTAACAGAATTTAAGATACCTAAACACCAGGGGCCGGTTGTACTAAAGGGATCCGATCCTGGATCCGGGCCCGTATGTTGATCTTGATCCTAGTTGTACTAAACGGGTCAGTGCTCAATCTGAGCTCAAACCTGATATTGCTTTTGAGCAGGATCAGAACTTGATCCCACTTTTGAAAAATTGAGGAATTGAACGTCACTTGTTTTAATTGAAAACGTCAGACACGTATAGGTCAGGTTTTTAAAGATGGGCAAGATAAGACGGTACAGATTAACACCGGGTACCATCATTAAATTAACAAACATGGTTGATCCGATAGTTACATCACAGTAAACCAATAGATATGCCAGCGAACCAATACATATGCCAGCGAACCAATATGAATGACCATTGAATGAATGAATTTTTTCCTGAACGGGGCCTCATAGTTTTGACTACAAGTCTTTGTTAAATGTCCGAGTATAGCTTCTAGAAAATGTGTGCCATGAGATACCGCGGCCCATTATTAAATATAGACTGAACTAAAAAACAACTTGTGGGTCTAATCATATCCAGTAGCAATGCAGGAAAGTGGTTGTATTTACAGTTAAACTGTCTAATATGTTAGTATACATGTATTTTCCCTCAATAATGTAGTCTGTGCTGTCTGATGTTACATCTACATTGACAGTACCATCTACCTGCGTTTACTTTATTGTTTATTATTAGCTTCATGATTTTCTTGTAGTTGAGTCTAAAAATTAATAATGGACTAAAAATGTGTATTTTCACATGTCGGTTTTGAATGCTTGTGACAGAGACAGAATGATTCTTGGTGATAAATCTCCCTCCCGACCTGTGAGGGTGCAGTGTAAAGGGAACAGAGTGCCCTGGACTGGATGGCCTGACAATTCATTCCCAGGGTTAGGTGGAAGTCGGCTGTCTAGAAAGGGGGCGGAGTTACGTTACATTAAGTCACCGCTCCAGAGGGAAAGTGATGTGGCAACCGCGGATTGGAGGAGAAACGGTTGCACTCGCTCACCAAGGGGGCGTGGCTGAAGGTACAAATAGGGGGCGTGGCTAGGTGATCTGTTCCTTTGTAATGGTGAAGAGAGAACCGCTGAAGGACGAGTGTAAAATTAGCGTGAGTGTTTTGTTTGTTTTTTCGTGTCTAAAATCTACTTGTTATTATTTGATGGCTAACAAGATCCGGAGCTGTCGCTACAGGCCAGCACTAAACCCGGACAACACTGCACCATTATACAATAATATTTCACCACAAGCACTATAGCACTCTCTGGACTTGTGAACGTGTGTGTCTTCGTGTGTGTTCTACTGTGTTTATCATTTACAAACTGTGTCTTATTATTTCGGGACAGCAACCCATTGTTTTGGAGCAGCCTTGGATTATTCGTTGTGGTCGCCAGACCAGGATTATTAAAATAAAACCTGTTTGGATTGTGGACTTCGTTGTCTGTCTTGTGTTTCATAATCACATCAACGCTACACCTGCGCACTGCAAACCACTTTGCCGCAATGCTACACCGGGCTGTGTTTTGTTAAAAGTTAAATGATGTGAAATGTAACATAAACTTTGTTGAATTTATGAAACGTAAGCAATACCCATAGCAGCAGCTTGCACCCGATCCATATTGCCTTCGGATTTATATCCAAATTTAGCAGGACTGGATGTTATAGTTCCCATGATTATTAATACCCCTGCTGGCACAGGATGATTCCCCTCCCTGTCTCTAAACCAATGGTAAAGAGACAATATCTTTTGGTTACACCTCGTTCTTTGTCAGTGCGTGTAATGTTTTTGCTGTTGTTTGCAAAAGATACGATGCTGAAGTAGCCTTGAAAATTGCTTGTCGGCAGGAAATTATTATTTCCAACTTGTTATTTTTTAAATGTTAGCTAGCTAGTGCTGTGTTATCTTGGGTGTCTGTTTCCCAAGTTGCCAGCCGTTGTTCGCCAGAGAAGTTGCTGTTGGCTCAACACCCAAACTTGTGGACTTGGCTATCTTCCTGCTTTTCTCAAGACTATGCGATTTTAGACATCTGCCCCACTGCTCACACATCCTCTGCTAATCTTTCTGAGTGTAGGAGATTTTTGTGAAGTTAACCCCTTCCATATACATAGCGTTTGTGCTGTAAAACAAACAGCCAAACATCATTTGCAGTTATTCCTCTTTTCCATGTTACAACGCTGGTCTGTACATTTTGTTAAGCAAGAAAGCGTGTGTCAGGATATTGACGTGTACATTTGGTCCTGCAAACACTAAAACCTATGGTAGTCTGATCATGAAAATCCCGAGGACAGTGTGAGTCATCAGGCTGGAGTCTTGACTTGCAGTTTTAAACTGCTGTTGGTTTTATTTTTCTTACACCGAGGTGGGGAAACAACCTCTAATAAAACAAACAATAAACCTAGCTCTCAGCTGGAGCACAACTCATCAATACTTTGTGTGGAACAAACACTAGATCTCACTCGAGTTTTGGTTTCTTTTTGTTACATCTGCTTCCTTACGCCTCGATACCCCACCCCCATCACAAAGCTATCGGCTAAGCCATTTCTATCGAGGTGTCTTTAACTTTAACAAGCAGTTAACCAACTGACTATTATCCGTAATCCGTTAAGGAAAAGCAGATGTGGATTTTTCGTGGGTGTGCATACATGCAGGAACTCATGACATCTAGTGGTCAACCCATTACACTGCAGCCAGGGAACACCATTCTCATACTGCTTATAAGAATCATCCGCTTATAAGAATCAAAACACCTGGGACGGATACCCTCTTGGATTTTACTTATAATATGGTAGTTTAAAAAAAAAAAGATAGATATTGGAGTTAATTAATTATTCATATGTCTTCATTTGAGGACGCTGTGCAACGATGGTTATATAAATACCTAGATTGTATAACACAAAAACAAACACATAAATAAAAACAATATTTCATTTCATTTACACAGCTGAGCAGGCTCTGATAAAACACTTCAACAACTGAACACCTGAAGGAATTTCAGTCAAGGATTTTCAAAACGTCATCTACTGTGGATGCTTTAAACTAACATGTATTGATTGAAATAACATGATATTCTCTTTGTCAATAATTAATATTGCCTGTATTCTTTTTTAGGTCTGTATACCAATTAGGAAATATTGTGAGTAGCTTTTGTGTGCAGCTTTTGTGAAGGAGGCTGCTGGAGAGGTCGGGCTGACCAGCTCCTGGCAGGCTCTCATCAGATGAAAGCAACTCTTTTTATCAAATGCCAAACCTTGTTAGCGTTCCAAACATTCCAGTTTGACGAGAAAAAGTTAGCCAGCTTTCTGGAGAGAGTTGCTGAGCTGAACGAAAAAGGAATAACATAAATCTAAACAAATGAATGTCTGTTTAACTAGGGTAGGTTTTTAAAGTAATAAAGCATACAAGTCTTATAATAGGGACCAGGAGGTCCCTGGTTCAAATCCCACCTCAGCCACTGACTCATTGTGTGACCCTGAGCAAGTCACTTAACCTCCTTGTGCTCCGTCTTTCGGGTGAGACGCAGTTGTAAGTGACTCTGCAGCTGATGCATAGTTCACACACCCTAGTCTCTGTAAGTCGCCTTGGATAAAGGTGTCTGCTAAATAAACAAATAATAATAATAATAATAAGTAGTTCAAGAAGAGGCTCACAGTCAAGTCAAAGAAAGAAGTCATTTCCATTTGAAGACAGTCTTTACTCTGAAAGCAAGTATTCTAAAATAATGGAAACAGAATATTTGAACCAACAACCTAAGTATTAATACTGCTGCTGTATTTCTTAGAGTTCAACAAACATATAGTTTAAATGGATTAGCAGTCGTGTATCTTATTTGGAATAAGTAGTAAGACCCTTTTGTCAATGGGCCAGTTTAACTTCATATACAAATGTGTGTTAAAGTATTGGACAAAGACTGTAGGGGTTTATCATAAGCCTTTGAATAAAACCACTAAGCATGCAGTGGCCAGCTCAGTTAGTTTCATTTAAATTCAGGCTATAATGAACATGTTAAATATAACAGTCTCATATTAACTTGCACCATTATTATTATTATTATTATTATTATTATTATTATTATTATTATTATTATTATTTATTTCTTAGCAGACACCCTTATCCAGGGCGACTTACAATCGTAAGCAAATACATTTCAAGTGTTACAATACAAGTAATACAATAAGAGCAAGAAATACAATAACTTTTGTTCAAGCAAAGTACAAGTGTGACAAACCACAATTCAATAATACAGCAGATAATAGTGATAGTTACATCAGGATATGATTAAATAGTGATAGTTACATCAGGATGTGATTAAATACAAAGTACTACAGGTTAAACACTTGGCAGATTACAGTATTCTGAAGTACAGGATTAAATGCAGTAAAATAGGGGGCAGATAAGAGCAAAATAAAGCACATTTACATGAAGGGTGATAGTGTCCTAGGATACAAACAGAGGAGTTCTACAGGTGCTGTTTGAAGAGGTGAGTCTTAAGGAGGCGCCGGAATGTGGTCAGGGACTGGGCACCATGGGACTGGGCACCATGCTTGGACTATGCCTGACCTCTCTCTCTCTGTTTCTAAAAGTTGCCTGCACAAGCAGGATTCAGACATCCTGTTTACTTGCCAAGACTAGTGCTTTTAATTAATATGAAACTCCACTGTAAGCACTTCTCCAAATTCATCACATGAAGTCATTTTTGGCTCACAAACATCATCCCAATTAAAATGCTCACTTCTGCTGCCAACTTTTCATGAATTTCTATAATATAATGAAGAGAAGGGACATTACCTCATATACTCCTTTATTCTGGTACTAAAGGGTATTTCGGTAGTTCATTTTACTCCTTATAGAGAGGCCTTGGATTCAAAAGGCATGTCGTATGCAGACAGGCTAAAAGAATTGAATCTATTCAGTCTTGAACAAAGAAGACTACGCGGTGATCTGATTCAAGCATTCAAAATCCTAAAAGGTATAGACAATGTCGACCCAGGGGACCTGAAAAAAGAAACAAGGACCAGGGGTCGCAAATGGAGATTAGATAAAGGGGCATTCAGAACAGAAAATAGGAGGCACTTTTTTACACAGAGAATTGTGAGGGTCTGGAACCAACTCCCCAGTAATGTTGTTGAAGCTGACACCCTGGGATCCTTCAAGAAGCTGCTTGATGAGATTCTGGGATCAATCAGCTACTAACAACCAAACGAGCAAGACGGGCTGAATGGCTTCCTCTCGTTTGTAAACTTTCTTATGTTCTTATTATCAACGGGACATTGCATATGAAAACATAAGGCAGTAGGAGCCAAAATGACGAACTCCGGTATCCAGTTTCACAACCGCCGCTTCTCAACGCGATTCTGCCAAGGAAAGCCAGCCAATCAGTGTCGCAAAGTGGGTTTAGAGGCGTATCTGCAGCCAATGATACGTGACGATTACAACCAGGCACGCCTACTACTAGTGACGCGCTCATTTCGCTTCAGGAAATTGAAGTGTTTGCTTTGGTTTGATTTTATGCTGGAGAGAGAGAGAGAGAGGCGAGTGCAGCGGCTGCTGATTTTACAGCATTTGATCACCTTCTGTTTGAAGTATTTCGCTTAGGTTGAAATGTTTCCTAACGATTTGAATAGTTTATGTTCGTTTATTACATGCATTGAGTTTTGAAACAAAGAGTCCCTTTTCTGTTTTGAGTAAAACGAGTCTGTTGTTTGTTTGTTTTCATTCTTTGTCCCACGAGAAGTGATGATTTTATGTGCATGTTAATTCTCCAGTAAATAAATACTAAATTAAAGTCAAAGAGGATTCTGCTACTCGAGTCTCAAGCTAACAGTCAGTGAAGATGGACGTCAGTGTCTCCGTGTCGTTCTTTCAAGACGAGCTCGCCTCTACCATCGAGCACGCAGTGAAAGCGGCTGTAGACACCGTCTTGTGCCAAATCACAAAAGTTGTCGGCGGCAAATTCACTGAATTCCAAATGGAAATGGCTGGAAAGGAGAAAGAGAATGAAAGTCTGAAGCTGAGATTGGAAATATCAGAGAGCGAGTTGAAAGCGGTGCGGGAATGCATGAACGCTGCAGATGCAGACATTAAACAACCTCTCAGAAACATGAACCCCGACTGCAATGAACAAGACTTTCAGAGGAACGAGAACCAGGGGTTATTTCAAGGTAAGATTGATCAACCAACTCTTTAAATAACTTTAGTCAATTTTATTATTGGTGCCTTGGGTAGAATTTAAGCACTGGCCACAGCAAATGTCTTTTTTTCTCGAAAGCTGCATCTGCACCAACCTGAGCGTTTGAAATGTTAATATTGTCGCACTCTCCTGCTGTTCACATGCATGTCAAGTCTCAAGGTTTATTTTTTGAGTGTGTGGTGTACCCAGACTATTTCTTTGTTTCATTTATTTTATTTTGTCTCCACAAAAGCAGACAGTATTTTCTTTTAATGGCTAGCTGCAGTTTTTTTTTTTTTTTTTTTTTTTTTTTTTAATGTACTCGTGCTGTATTCGTGTCGTTTGCTTTGCTCCTGGTGTGCCCAGCCCATAATAAGTCTCGGTCAGTGGTAGCTGTCAGCCTTGTGCAAAAATCTTGATCCGTTAAAAGCACCCGAATCTCATCAAGCAGATTCTAAGTTGAAGGATCCCAGGGTGTCAGCTTCAAAAACATTTAAGATAACACAAATTGAATAAGTCTCCGGGGTATTTCAGGGGTTAAATCGCTTTGGGTCACTGATTTCAAAGTTGATTTTCACAGAGGGGGAACCCCTCTACATTCCCCATGTGTGTCTACCCGGCCCAAAACGGATTTAGATACGAAAACAGCGGGCAAACATGGTACATACAGCAAGCTGCATGCGTGAAACTGCTGCTTCTGTAGAAGATATTCTGTCAAAATGGACTCTCCCAGGTCCATTCCTATGATTCGTGTAGAAATGCTAAAAAAAATAATAATTTACGGGCTGGTGAAGGAAAATTGTAATGTTTTCGCTCGTACTTGATGACTTGTTACCTCTTAGTATATTTTTCTCCTGTTGAACTGTAACTTTTTTGAGACCATAAGCACCTAACCCATAGAGCACAGGGGAGGCAAACGATATATTTTGCATATATTTCCTCCACAGATACCTTTTAAAATAGTTTTTTAAACACTTCCGAAAGGTTAATGAACCATGGCAAAATATCTCATTTGTAGGTTTAAAACCGAATCGTATAACAAAAGCAGCAAATGGATAAATCTGTTTTTTTTAAAACATTTTTTGCTTTCGTTAACTACAAAGTGGAAAGATGGCTTGAAGGATGGAGGAGGTTTGTGTACTTACAGCTGAGAGTACCTTTAGGGAATATAAACAAACTGAAAAGCCAACAAGGTCTGCTCTCTGATGGTGAAGTGTGTGCAGAATACCTAGTCAAGATATCACATTATTTTTACATACAATTCCCCATTTATACAGTTGGGTTTTTACTGGAGCAATCTAGGTAAAGTACCTTGCTCAAGGGTACAGCAGCAGTGTCCCCCACCGGGGATTGAACCCACGACCCTCCGGTCAAGAGTCCAGAGCCCTAACCACTACTCCACACTGCTGCCCTAATTGAATAATTGATCGTTTTGCGTACCTGAATATAAATGGCACACTTCTCTTTCAAACTGGATGGCCGTCCAGGGGGTTTGTGTCTGTGTGTGCCAGTCTTTCATTGTGGTTTTGTTTCTGCAGCAGTGGGAACACATGTAGTGTATGGAGATTAACAGAGAGAAGAGACACAAGTCTGTACGTGGACTTTCCTGACCATAAGTATTCGGCTGGCGTAGTGTGCCTGTCTAAACAATGAAAATGAGGGAATTAAGGCCCTGTCCACACGATGCCTTTAAACCGTATTAGTTGCATTTAAGCCGGCTTAAAAGTGCTAAATAGGGTTTGCGTCCACACTACGCAGCATTTAATACCGTACTCGAGAACCGGACTCGAGTCCACCTCAGGAGGTAGTCTCGAGTCCGGTTCTAATCAGATCGCATCAGGTAATGCGGTTTATCAGAAGTGTGGACACTGTAATACCAAACTACATGTTTTATGTATCCTCCAATATCCCAAAATGCATTAAACCCGACTAAACATGAAACGGTACTTCAGTGTGGACGCTTTGAGCTGGATTAAGTAGAGCGGTTTCGAGTACGGTTATGTAGTGTGGACAGGGCCTAAGGGTTTTAGCTTGTCGGTAGCTGATTGGAGCCTGTGGTATCGAAAGTAAAAAAAAAAATTGTCAAACAGATATTTCTTTGCTCTGAAGTTGCCTTCCCTGCACAGCCAACGTGTCAAATGTTACAATGGTTTGTTCTGTCCTGTATTTTAAGCCTGATTAACGAACAGTGCCTTTCCTAAATACACTCAGCACTTTTTAATAGTGCAGTATTGCAGTTTGCACTGTGGCGTTTTGATAAATCTTATTTATGATGGAAAGTCTAGTTGACCACTTGTATATTTTAACAATGTGTTCTTGCTCCTTTTAACCGCGCTGTCCAATAAAAACCTCATTGCTTTTATCTGTATCTTTCGACTCTCTCTCTTTTTTTAAATTTTAATTCTGTATCCGGATAAAAAGAACCTCATCATTTATCTAATATTCTGTATTTATTGCACTGAACTGGCATAGCCGGACTACATATTAAAAATGTAACCCTGTGTTTTGTAGCCCCTCTGACCGAGCGGGTGTTACAGAAGGCAGGGGCTGAAGCCAGTTATTCAATCTGCGTCATTGGCCAACTTGCTGTCCGTGCCATGTTTGCTCGCTGTTTGTATCAAAATCAATTGTGGGCCCAGATAAATACATACGGTTGACACAGAGGGATTCCCCCTCTGTGAGAATCAATGTAAGTGGCCCAAAGCGATTTGTCACAGATGGTTCCGGCACGTCCCTTTTGTGCTAGAAGTCATTAGATCCTTTTGCATGGAAGGCCTCAGTTGCAAGGGTGTGCGGCTCTTTGATGGACCCAGGTTCAGTTAAAATGCGTTTGCCCACTGATGATGGGAATGAAAATGCAGAGATGGGAGCCCAGCTAACAAGTTTTTGCAGGTATTATTCTTTTAAAGAGCGTCACCGCTACTGGAAGCGGGACGATCTTTGGGATAATGAACGTTTGTGAAACTGCAACAAATACTGCAATGACTGTAATGTGTTTCAAAGAATATAAAACCAGTAGAAAATATTATTAGCAGATCTGTGCGAAGCCTCTGTGAAGGAGCCTGAAGAAAGAGGTTGGGCTCTTATCCGATGAAAGCAACTCTTTGAATCAAGTGCCAAACCTTGTTAGCACATTCCAGTTTGATGAAGAAAAAGGTACCCAGCTTTCTGGAGAGAGTTGTTGAGCTGAGCAATAAAGGAATAACATAATTCCAAACAAATGAATGTGTTTTACTAGGGTAGGTTTTTAAAGTAATAAAAGAATACAAGTCTTATAATAGGGAAACCAGAGAGACTTGGAAAACCGGTGTACAGTTTAACTAGTTCAAGAACAGACTTGCAGTCAAGTTTCTCATCTAGAAAGAAGTTTTATTTAAAGACAGTCTTTAGTCTGAAAGCAAGAATTCTAAAGTAATGGAAAACGAACACTCGAATCAACACATTTAAGTCTTAGAACTGCTGCTAGAGTTAAACAAATGTACATTTTAAATGGATTTATCAGTCCTGTCTCTTATCTGGAATAAGCGTTAAGACTGGAGTTACAAGCAAATATTCTAGAAAGACTGAAATAATACAGCTATTAGAACGATATATATATATTTGAAAAAGCAATAAAATAAGACAAAATAGTTTGAAGTAACTTAAACAGTAAACCGATTGAAGGAAAATAACTAAGTTTGTAAACTCTGTCTTACTTGCCTGTAGTAGAAGCAGTGTTGGAGATGACTCATTGGTTTTGATCGATGAAGCTTGGATTTTTTGATGGTCAGCGATTTAAAAGCCAAGATCCTGTCTTCTAATGAGCGATCTCGTTAATATGAACAAACAAAATACCTTTTGGATAACAGAAGGTAGGAGTTTATATTAAAATAAACATTGTTCTGTATGTCATGGAAATTAATGAGAATGATGGGGGGGCACAGAGCGTAGAGCGGGTTTAATGAGTTAAGCTGAAGATTGGTTTAAAATAATGAGTATTGGAAAATGCTTGCGGCAGTGTCTCATATTAAGCAACACTGTAAATTGGCAAGAGGAGAGGTTGTCTTTAAAACGTGCTTCAACTGGATTTTGTATGAACAGAGAAAAAGATCAGACACTGTAAAACCATTACATTCTAATATGTTAACAGTGGCTTGAATTTAGATGAAAATAACTGGACCTTCCAAAAAGTTGGTGTTGTATTTAAAACAGCATCTCTTTTAATACACATATAAACTTGTGTTGTATTATAGCAGGGGTCCTGTGAACTTTGGTTGACCTGACTTTTTAGAGAAAGGAGGGGTTGAAAACGAGAACCATGAGGTTGTGCTCCAGTATTTTGGAAAGGAGTTTGATATCCAATTAATTTTTATTTTTTATTTTATAAACTCCAATTAATTTTAAACAGAGTTGACCGGATCCATCTAGAATATATCATTAACTCAAAGATAATAAGTGTCAAGGCAGCTTGATGATCAGATTTAATTTGGACCCCTGATGTATTCAGTGGAGGGAAAATCCTACATAAGCCCAGAGCAAGACCGCATTCATCACCATTGATCTTGATCTTGCAAGCTGACGTGGTCCGTTCTCTGAGGGTCTCTGAAAAACAGATTGCTGTTTGATCGAAGTTAAAGTCTCTGCCTTTTGAAGACGGTTCTTATTTTTCATACACTTCCATATTATTATTATTATTATTATTATTATTATTATTATTATTTATTTCTTAGCAGACGGCCTTATCCAGGGCGACTTACAATTGTTACAAGATATCACATTATTTGTACATACAATTCCCCATTTATACAGTTGGGTTTTTAATGGAGCAATCCAGGTAAAGTACCTTGCTCAAGGGTACAGCAGCAGTGTCCCCCACCTGGGATTGAACCCACGACCCTCCGGTCAAGAGTTCAGAGCCCTAACCACTACTCCACACTGCTGCTATTTAGATTACTATAATACAGCTATTAGAATGTTGTATTTAAAAGAAGCAAGACAGTACAATAAAAATAGTGTAAACTGTAACTCTAACAGTAAACTTACTAAAGGAATCCAGCTATTGTTGTAACCTCGTTCTCGTCTGCTTGGGGTACAGGCAGTGCTGAAGATGATTCATTGGTGTTGGCTGACGAAGCGAGGATTTTTTCTGATAGTCAGCGATTTAACTGCCAAGGTCGTCTCTATAATGAGCCATCTCGTTAATATTAACGAACGGAAATACCTTTCGGATAACAAGATAGGAGTTTATCTCACAGTAATCATTTTCTATCTAGAAATGAATTAGAACCTGGCAGGAAGAGATGGGAATGGAAAGTAGTTATTACGTTAAGTTAGATATGGTTTGAAATAATGAGTATTGGAAAATGCTTACGATAGTGTTTCATATTAATCAACCCTAAAATTGGCAAAAAGCAGAGGCTGTCATAAAACCAGCTTTAACTGGATTTTGTATGAACAGTGAAGAAGGACTGACTTAGTTCAGTCACTGTAGCACTGTAGCATTCTGGGGGCAGCAGTGTGGAGTAGTGGTTAGGGCTCTGGACTCTTGACCGGAGGGTCGTGGGTTCAATCCCAGGTGGGGGACGCTGCTGCTGTACCCTTGAGCAAGGTACTTTACCTAGATTGCTCCAGTAAAAACCCAACTGTATAAATGGGGAACTGTATGTAAAAATAATGTGATATCTTGTAACAATTATAAGTCGCCCTGGATAAGGGCGTCTGCTAAGAAATAAATAATAATAATGTTAATGCTACCCTGTATTTAGATATAAATAACTGGACTTTCCATTGAAAGATTTATCAATGGAGTAAAATAATAATACAATTTCTAGGAGCAACTGTTATACTGAAGTAACTTAATTAGAAACACATCTTATAATACCATTTAAAGATAAGCTGTTGAAAGAACATAGTACAAGTTTATTATAACAGACGTTGACAATATTGTAAATATATTGTTGACACATTTGAAATAATGTTCATTTAATTTAATCCATTGAAGAATGAGTTCAGTTTCTCCAACTAAACAAAAAAGTCTTTCAGACATTACAATATCAGTTAAACCAAAGAATATAAATGTTTAGTTTATATAAAGATTTTACTGCAGTAATAAACAAAGGCAGGTACTTGCAGGGAAAACTGTTTGAAAGTGAAATAAATCATTTTAAGCTCTACAGTTTCCCTGTAAATGTTTGTCTCAGACACACAGTATAATTCTGGAAGGGCATTAGACCTTGAAAAGATAAGGCTTAGTCTTTGGCACCTCAAAGCAGGATTCGGAGTTGGCTCTTTAAAAAGCGAGAGTCCCTGGTCGTCAGCAGCTTCGAGTCCAAGGTCTTTTAAAATTAACTCTCTTCACGATGTCATAGAAATTAATGAACGCTTGGCAGCCGAATGAGCATTTGATTAAAGCAGAAGGGTCATCTACAGTATCAGTCCTTATCAGATAGGTAGTGATTTTAATTGGGATGATGTTTGTGAGCCAAAAATGACTTCATGCTGAGGGATTTGGAAAAGCGCTTACAGTGGAGTTTCATATTAATTAAAAACACTCGGCTTGGCAAGTAAACAGTGTGTTTGGAAACCTGCTTGTGCAGGCAACTTTTAGAAACAAAGAAAGGTCAGTTTTAGTCCAAGCATGGTACATGTTAATATAAGGTTATTATATTTAATAGGTTTTTATATATAGCTTAAATTTAAATGGAAATAACTCAACTAACCACTGTATGCTTCTTCAAAGGCTTGTCATAAAACCCTACAGTCTTTTTGTTCCACACTTTAACATAGCTGTATATGAAACTAAACTTAAAAGGTGATGAAATATGTTGCTCACAGGGAATATATTAGGCTCAGGTTAATAGGAGGCTGTGTGGTCCAGTGGTTAAAGAAAAGGGCTTGTAACCAAGAGATCCCCGGTTCAAATCCCACCTCAACCACTGACTCATTGTGTGACCCTGAGCAAGTCACTTAACCTCCTTGTGCTCCGTCTTTCGGGTGAGACGTTGTTGTAAGTGACTCTGCAGCTGATGCATAGTTCACACACCCTAGTCTCTGTAAGTCGCCTTGGATAAAGGCGTCTGCTAAATAAACAAATAATAATAATATAATCACACAGAAAGTTGATGTTAAATGTATAAAACATCTAATTTAATCCACATATAAACTTGAATTGTATTGCAAAGTGGATGCTGTTCTGAGCTGGCGTCAGTGATCTCACACACACACGTCTCAGCGGATGCTGTTCTGAGCTGGCATCAGTGATCTCACACACACACACGTCTCAGTGGATGCTGTTCTGAGCTGGCGTCAGTGATCTCACACACACACGTCTCAGCGGATGCTGTTCTGAGCTGGCATCAGTGATCTCACACACACACGTCTCAGTGGATGCTGTTCTGAGCTGGCGTCAGTGATCTCACACACACACACACACATCTCAGTGGATGCTGTTCTGAGCTGGCATCAGTGATCTCACACACACACACGTCTCAGTGGATGCTGTTCTGAGCTGGCATCAGTGATCTCGCACACACACACCTGATCAAAGAAATGACTTCGTACAGCACAGATATACAGCTAGCTTACATCATTTCCTTGACCACATTTGGTCTTATTTCCCTAGCATGAGTCAAAGCACATTCAGAGTTACATTTGCGTTTTTTCTTCACTTTTCCAATGTCAGCAGAATCCCAGATAACAAGAAGTTACATTTGCAAACAATGATATCAGTTTTGCTCAATTCTCGCAGGCAGCAAAGCACTATACCCACACATCACAAGGTCGAACAACAAGACTGGTGATTGCAAACGGCTGATGTGCACCAGCTATGCACAGCTTACTTTTAAGAGTTTATTAACCCTGCGTTGATTTCAGATATTACATTAAACACAGGAAAATCACACAATGTTTACAGACAGTTTTAATGATGTCTTTACCATTTAAATGAGAAGCATAACTAACAGTAGTATAATGGAAAAGGATCAAAGGCTGATGAAACAGTAAGAGCTTGTGCAATTTAACTGGAACAATGTGTACCCTGCCCCACACAAGGTTCGTGGTTATCAGAAAAAGCCTACGTGTTGCAAGAGTATAGTGTATTATTATGCGTTCTGTGACACTTCCCTAAAGTTATAGCATGTTAACAAAAGTAAATGGTTTTAGAACCAGTTTCAATCGGTTTAATTATGGTTTGTATATGGGCTCAAAACAGCTTATTAAGCAGAAACAATTTATGCGAAAACAATAGTGTTCTCTGTCCCGAGGTGACAGCTGCACTCTGAGTTATGAAAAGCCAGTCACTCCCTACAAGTGTGTATTTGGGCCACGTGCAACTGCAAGGTCAGGGAAATACATAGGCAAAAATCCTTACAAATGTAAGTTTATTGTCTTAATATCTATAGTGTCCTTTTATTTTAAATACGTGTGTATTTAAATACCGAGGTGTCCACGTTTCGCAGCGTATTTCTGATCTCTTTGATATTATGTTAACCATATAAACAAATGTTCTATGTTTAAGAACATAAGAAAGTTTACAAACGAGAGGAGGCCATTCGGCCCATCTTGCTCGTTTGGTTGTTAGTAGCTTATTGATCCCAGAATCTCATCAAGCAGCTTCTTGAAGGATCCCGGGGTGTCAGCTTCAACAACATTACTGGGGAGTTGGTTCCAGACCCCCACAGTTCTCTGTGTAAAAAAGTGCTTCCTATTTTCTGTTCTGAATGCCCCTTTATCTAATCTCCATTTGTGACCCCTGGTCCTTGTTTCTTTTTTCAGTCCCCTGGGTCGACATTGTCAATACCTTTTAGGATTTTGAATGTTTGAATCAGATCGCCGCGTAGTCTTCTTTGTTCAAGACTGAATAGATTCAATTCTTTGAGCCTGTCTTCATACGACATGCCTTTTAAACCTGGGATAAACCCGGGATAATTCTGGTTGCTCTTCTTTGCACTCTTTCTAGAGCAGCAATATCCTTTTTGTAACGAGGTAACCAGAACCAGGTGACCAGTTTATGTGGTTAACACACTATTATTAAGGCATTTAAGAAAATAGTAAGCTATATGCTTCATTTAAATGTTCATATTTATGTATTGTGACATCTAGAGCCTGTAACCCAGGGGTACTCAATTACATTGTCTGGCGGGCCTGATAAGGCAATGTCTAAACCTTGGAGGGGGGAGGGGGAGGGGGGGGGGCACAGGGCGCTCAAGATGTGAGTACTGGTGAGGGGGGGGGGGGGGGGGGGAGTGTT
Source organism: Acipenser ruthenus (assembly GCF_902713425.1). Taxonomy (NCBI): domain Eukaryota; kingdom Metazoa; phylum Chordata; class Actinopteri; order Acipenseriformes; family Acipenseridae; genus Acipenser; species Acipenser ruthenus. The sequence continues at coordinate 372,932 of NC_081246.1, forward strand.
TAAATGCTCATGATAATCTGACTATCCAATCACACTTTACATACAGTAACAAAACGTTGCAACACTACACTTGCAACCAATCAACTAATACATGTCAGAAATAACTACTAAAAATGATACAATGTCTGATCGCCATTTAAAAATAAAACTAGAAAGCAAATATATTTTTTCCTGATCTTTTTCTGACTATATTCAAACGACATCTTCCAAACAAATAATGATATAAGTCTCACTGTAATGCTATTAAAACAGTGTGTTATTCATTTTAATGTTATTAAAACTAGAAAATGTGCTGAAAATGACTGCGCAGCCAGCATTCAAGTTAACTAACGAAAGCACGGCCAATTATGTATTGCTTTATTTATGGCTGCTTTATTTAAGCATCTTATCAAGCGCCTGATTCAAAGTGTAGAGCTGTGTGTAAATATGCATGTTCTAGCTCCAATGTAAATAAATGTAAAAGTTTCTAAATTTCAATACATAGCATGACAGTAAACAGGGAAAATAAACAAGTATATATCCACCATGCCATCTTTGAGAGGCGTGCCGCAGGTGCATTTCTTACTGTTGCCAAACCAGGTTTTTTTTAAGCCCAAATGAAAGATCTTTGACAGTCTCGGTTTCTTCTGCCAATTGCCTGAACGCTTACTGGTAGCCACATTGCTATTTTTTCTTAAAAATACTTAGTTTATCATATGAAAAATAAAGAAAATAGACATATGCACGTAAGTTTTTCATGTATTTCTATAATAAAGCCAAACTGTTTCTCTTTTTAAAATATACAGCAGCCCATCTCAACTTCCCAATAGCGTTGGAACAATAATCGATAATCATCGCATTGAAAAATTATCAATAATCATAATTCTCGTCTGTGACCCAATGAAGCAGTAAGTGGCAGTGAACGCCTGCGTGAGAAACATGATCTGCCTCAGCACTGCGTGAGAAAGTAAGTATTGATTTTAAACAATGTGCTTAGGCTTTTAACTTTACCACGTGGTTTCATTTTGATGAGAAGTTGCACACTGCCAAAACATGACTGGTTTTCTAACATAAAAACACAAATATTGTTGATTTGTAAAATAAAAATAAATGCTAGCTCACTGTAAAATTACTGTAGAAAACGTGGAACTTTTGACTATTAAACATTTTGACACAGGATTTTATTTTTACATTGAATGTAATTGCAAAAAGAAAACACCAAAAAAATATGGCAAACGTGCTAAACAACGTGTTGCTGCTTTATTTTAAACAGACATGAGTACTATACTGCAGCAGTGTGGAGTAGTGGATAGGGCTCTGGACTCTTGACCGGAGGGGCGTGGGTTCAATCCCAGGTGGGGGGACACTGCTGCTGTACCCTTGAGCAAGATACTTTACCTAGATTGCACCAGTAAAAACCCAACTGTATAAATGGCTAATTGTATGTAAAAATAATGTGATATCTTGTAACAACTGTAAGTCGCCCTGGATAAGGGTGTCTGCTAAGAAATAAAAAAATAATATACTGCAGCCTATGCACCGCTTGGAGGAAAATATGCAAGTGCTCAGCACCCTGTTACCATGGAGTTGCTGTTGTAAAAAAGTATAGTTGCATAAACAGAAGAGAGTTAACTTCTAATAGAAGGATAGGCAGTTTATTTTATTAAACCGTCTGCATACAAGTAATTAATTTACAGTAGTAATCGACAATTATTTTATTCTTTTCTCTCAATTTGGCATATCCAATTATTTTTAGGCTCACCGCTACCACCCCTGCGCTGACTCGGGAGGGGCGAAGATGAACCCACGCTGTCCTCCGAAGCGTGTGCCGTCAGCCGCCCGCTTCTTTACACGCTGCAGACTCACCGTGCAGCCGCCTCAGAGCTGCAGCGTCGGAGGACAACGCAGCTCTGGGCAGCTTACAGGCAAGCCCGCAGGCGCCCGGCCTGACCACAAGGGGGCGCTGGAGCGCGGTGAGCCGAGGACACCCTGGCCGACCTAAACCCTCCCCCCACCTCCCCCTGCAAATCTGATTGGCTTAGCTATCTGCAAAAGGCGTGGCTAAGGTTGTTGTTCCGAACGACTCCTCCTTTTTGAAACTGCCAGTGACGGGTAAAAGGGACAGACATACAGAGAGACAATACAAAAATATTTTAATAAAAACTCATTCATACCCATCACGTTTTGATTATTGATAGCAGAGCAAGCAAACGATTTGTGGGACAAACAACAATGATTTATGTATGAAAAACTAACAATAAAAAAAATACAGTTGCTACCTATGCAATGTAAGATTTTCATTGCTGTAGGTATGTTAGGTAAATTCCAAATTTAATGAAAGTGTTTTTATTTATGTGTGTGTTTGTGTTAAAGTGACATGCTAGACCAGATTGTACCAGTAATACAACCAGCTATGTTTAAAATCTGCAATACCTTAACTCTGTTTATTCAAATGGAATCACAATTTATTTTCACAATGTTGTGCGTTTATTTTATTACATACACATCTATGTAAATGTAATACTAAGAGCACTATATTTTCTGTGTATTTATTATTTATTTCTTAGCAGACACCCTTATCCAGGGCCACTTACAATTTTTTGCATACAATTACATTATTTTTTACACATTATTTTTACATACAATTACCCATTTATACAGTTGGGTTTTTACTGGAGCAATCTAGGTAAAGTACCTTGCTCAAGGGTACAGCAGCAGTGTCGCCCACCTGGGATTGAACCCACGACCCTCCGGTCAAGAGTCCAGAGCCCTAACCACTACTCCACACTGCTGCCCAATAAATGTATTGATTAATGATATGCTTCATTGTGAGAGTCAGTGGGAGCCTTTGCCTTGGAGGCAGGTGTGTGAGTATCAGTGAAAAGTAATAAGGTCGTTTTTGTCTAAGCTATTTTACTAGAGCACAGAACACCTGTTACTGTAGTGAAGTTATTTTCTACAGTTTCTGCTTTTTGTCGTTTACAGATGGAGGAGCGTTGGCTGAGAGCAGAATGTCTAAATTAAGAAAAGAAAAGCATGCAAGAATAGTACGTGAACTCCTTATATTGAAAGACGAAAGTAAGGAGGCATTCATTCCTCAGACTGCTCCACGCCTCGTCCGGGCGCTGGTACTGTCCCGCCTTGATTACTGCAACTCTATCCGTCCGCTGCAGCTCATCCAAAACTCTGCTGCCTGCCTTGTCTTCTCCCTTCCTTGTTTCTCTTGAGCTACACCTCTGCTCCGCTCCCTCCACTGGCTCCCTATCGCCGCTCGCATCCAATTCAAAACTCCTGTGCTCGCCTAGCGCTGTCTCGACCTTTCTGCTCCCTCCTATCTCCAGACTATCATTTCTCCCACACCCCCTCTCTGTACCTGCACTGAACTGCTCCATACCTTACTGTATTCTACTACTGCTCTTAATTATAACTATTTCCTGTATCTTGTACTTAATTTTACTCATTTATTATTATTATTATTATTATTATTATTATTATTATTATTATTATTATTATTATTATTATTTATTAGCAGACACCCTTATCCAGGGTGACCTACAGTTGTTACAAAATATCATAGTACAAAGTATCACATTATAAAATATCACATTACAGAATATCATATTACAGATAACCGCAGTTATAAAGTACAATAAAATCAGTAGCAAATAAGGTCAAATTCAAATAAGAGCAAAATAAAGAAAACAGCAAATAATTATATTTAAGAGCGAGTTCGACTTAGAGCAGCTAAACTTACAGTAAAAATATTTGCTTATATGAGTAAAGTCCATTAAGAGCAGCAGTGTGGAGTAGTGGTCAGGGCTCTGGACTCTTGACCGGAGGGTTGTGGGTTCAATCCCCAGTGGGGGACACTGCTGTTGTACCCTTGAGCAAGGTACTTTACCTAGATTGCTCCAGTAAAAACCCAACTGTATAAATGGGTAATTGTATGTAAATTAATGTGATATCTGTATAATGTGAAATTATGTATAATGTGATATCTTGTAACAATTGTAAGTCGCCCTGGATAAGGGCGTCTGCTAAGAAATAAATAATAATAATAATAATAAGAGCACGTAGTAAGAACGATAAGTGAATGAGAATGATTTCAAATAAGAGCAATTACAAAAAAATATGTTAATACAGTTACCTATAAGAGTAAAATCAAATACAAGATACAGGAAGTAGCTGATGCAAGTACTGGTACAATTGGGTGCCATATAGTCCAGTATAGTGGAGAGTTGTGAGGTTTACAGGTGCTGTCTGAAGAGGTGAGTCTTAAGAAGGCACCGGAATGTGGTCAGGGACTGGGCGGTCCTGACATCTGTAGGAAGGTCATTCCACCACTGAGGGGCGAGGGTGGAGAAGGAGCAGGCTCTGGAGGCAGGGGAGCGGAGGGGGTGAGAGGGGGTCTAGTTTTCTACTGATTTTACTGTACTTTATAACTGCTCTTATCTGTAATGTGGTATTCCGTAATGTGATTCTGTAATGTGATTCTATAATGTGATTCTGTAATGTGGTATTCTGTAATGTGATATTCTGTAATGTGATACTTTGTATTGTAATAATTTGTATTGTGATATTTTGTAACAACTGTAAGTCGCCCTGGATAAGGGCGACTGCTAAGAAATAAATAATAATAATTCATGCAAGAATATTTGTGTAATTTGTTCATTCACAACAGTGGGTTAAAAAGAGTGTACTGAAAAAAGAGGAATTGACATAGATGACACATGGAATAAGGCAGCCAGACAGACAAAGCACTTTACAAGATACGAGACTAGGATGTGTGAACTATGCATCAGCTAAGTTTCCCACTTCGAGCAATGAGTCAAGAATTGTTTTTTTAAAAAATAAAAATGACTTGATTGCTGTAAAACACAGGATTACGACAATGATGAAAAAGTGCACAATTTCAGCACAAACTGCTGTACGGACACAACACATCCTGATATTGACACCAACAGCGAGAATTTATTTCAAATGTTCTTATTTTGTGAAATGACAATGATGTAATGATAACTCATACCCAAATATATTATCAAACAATTTAAATAATTACTGCATTCTGGATGTATAGATCTTAATATTTAGCAAATACATTACATACATGCCAACAGTTCCTGTATGGTTGGGACAGTCCCGAATTGTGTTGGTTTTGTGTATATAACTTCCAAAACACATCCATTCATTTGTAATAATATCCATATTTTAATAATAAAGATACACTTGATCAAGTGTTACACAGTGCCTGTTGATACAAAGTAGAGAATGACCCATAGCTCAACTTTAAATGGCTGGCCTCTTTTTATAATTTGGCATTTTTTACACATTGAAAATGTGTTTTTTATTTCAGATATATCACACCAGCTCATTAATTCTCCAGACTGGCAGAAAATACTGGTCTGTTTGGTATCCCACCTAGTTCAATTAAGATTTAAATGTTTTTTTTTTTTCTACGAATTGTAAGAAAGTAGTCTATATTGGTAAACCTTGACCAGTCTCATTAGGAGACTTCAATGGCTATCCTTCTGGTAAAGTGAAATCTTCTATAGAGTAAACTGTATCTAGTAAATGAAACAAACTGATAGTCCAACTGAGACTTCAGCAAACCATATTGAGGGTTAGGATAATAATTTGTGAGCTTTGATCTCAATATAGAGCAGCAAATTAAGTTTTCATGTTTGATTAAACTGTTTGCCTGCAAGTATATTTTTAGACACAGTATGCTCCAACAGGGCGATATCATTATATTTATTTGTCAAACGCTGCACTTTGTGGGTTTAATACTTTTAAGCAAAGAACAAAACAAACTCTAACCACCTGGGAGCGCTACTAAACTATATAGAGTCTCATTCCAACTGTCAGTTGGATAATTACTTTACTGACAACATCCAAACATTCACAATAATAAAGTTACAAAACACAGATTCAAGTTCACTGATTCAGTAATACAGTCTCTTTGTCAGGACTCGCCTCTAAACAGGTCCTCACCCTCGCACAGCCACACAGGCTTGTTTACTCAGGACTTTTATACTGACCTTCTCACAGTAAATTACACACAGCTGTCTCAGGTTAGCTGATCACTTAAACCAGGGGTTTTCAAACGGGGGGACGCGTACCCCTGGGGGTACTTCTAAGGGTCATAGAGAGTATGCAGGATGACTCGCAAATGCAAAAATGAAAGCAAGAGAAAATAATGATCTTGAATTGTTTTTTAAACAGAATTATATAGTATCTCTAAAACCACTGTGCATCAATATTTCATTTTTATTTAGCAGTTCAAAGGTTACAGCCTGACTTATTTCAAATGTATCATCCACCTCTACACATGCGTGATTTCCATTGGGCGGCATTTAGTGACAGTAGCAGCGGCTAGTTGAATTTTGTTTTCGGAGCACATACAGATCAACAATTGATACATTTCTTACTTGCAGTGTGGAGTAGTGGTTAGGGGCTCTGGACTCTTGACCGGAGAGTCGTGGGTTCAATCCCAGGTGGGGGACACTGCTGCTGTACCCTTGAGCAAGGTACTTTACCTAGATTGCTCCAGTAAAAACCCAACTGTATAAATGGGTAATTGTATGTAAAAATAATGTGTAAAAAAATTATGTAATTGTATGTAAAAAATAATGTGATATCTTGTAACAATTGTACGTCGCCCTGGATAAGGGCGTCTGCTAAGAAATAAATAATAATAATAATTGAAAAGTGGAAGAAAACAGAAAGTGCAAAGTTATAGAGAGTCCTTTTGGATGGATCATTTTTATGTTGTCTTTAACAAGTTTGTTAGTGTTAGTTATTATAGTTTTATCTTATTGATGTTGTAAACATTTTAAATGAAATTATGCTGAGATGGGAAGTAAATGGTAACGTGAAACGTTGACAGTGCAGACTGTATTGGATTATTTATAATAACTTTGCATTATACAAAGCGAATACGTGTTTCTGACGAGATTCCCAAATACTGTCTAAATAAAAGTTTAGAATTACTGTTTGATGTTCTGTCCTTAACTAGAAGTTTGTCAGTCCCAAACTGTTGTGACATAAATTATATACTGAGCATCAAAAGAAACTTATCACTTATGTTTGGATAAAATTCACTAGATGTGATCGAAAAATGACAAACTGTTTTAGAGCAGGTGCAGTGACTTTTTATTGTGCTGATTAACAATTGACATCACGAAGATGCTGCAGAATGATCTGTGGATCTCGGGCAGGTGTTGTGACTCTTGGTCTCCCAGTTCGTGGCTCTGTCATTGACAGACTGTGTCTGGTTATACCATCTCGCCAGGTTTGAAATCGCTGGCTGTGAGCACCCAAGATGGCGAGCCACAGCACGCTGCCCTAGTCCAGCCTCCAACATGCTGCTCTCTTGACAGACGTGTCATATTGTTTTTTTTCTGTGATTTTCTTTATTGCTTTTATTCAAGCTTGCAATTCAACAGCTGAAATCACTCCATATCCAGTGTCCAATCAACTGCCTCACTAAGTAGGTGATTAAGTGCATCTGCTTCATTGATTGAGTAGAAGTATTGAGGATGAATGATTGAGTGATTAAAAAGAAACCAAAAGCATTTCGTCAACGTCCATCATTTATATACCTTATTTTTTTCGAAAATAAATGTGTTATAATAGTCATATGTTTCTTTTGATGCTCGATATATATTAAATTAATTGGGGGTGGGGGGGGTGGGTATATTGTGTTAATCAGATTATTCTGCCTTTAGTTCTGTTGCAGCTGTGGTACCATTAAGTAGAGTGACAATTGTAAAGGGGTGCTTGAGCTGAAACTTCCAGACAAAACCACTGACTTAAACTGTCAGCTCTTTACCTCTTTGTTGAGGCATTCTGGGATGTGAAGTCTTTCCACAGACTTTTAAATGGTAGGACTATTTTTCTTCCTACCATTTTATCACAGCATTTAAGCCATGGGGTACAGACTCTGGGATATGCATGGCCAATATACTTCTCCATTATAACATTTCCTTATACTTTTATCACAATGGCTATACGCCACCTAATGGATTAGGTTTCATAATGGTATTTTAAAAAAGACTAATTGGAATTTCAATGGGGCGGCGCGGTGGCTAGCGCTGCTGCCTCACAGCTCCAGGGTCCTGGGTTCAATTCTGTCCTCAGGGGTCTGTCTGTGTGGAGTTTGCATGTTCTCCCCGTGTTCGCGTGGGTTTTCTCCAGGAACTCTGGTTTCCTCCCACAGTCCAAAGACACGCTGGCTAGGTGGATTGGCCTCTCTAAATTGCTCCTTAGTTGCCCTGTGATGGACTGGCGTCCCATCCAGGGTGTAGTCCTGCCTTACTCCCTGTGTCTGCCGGGTTAGGCTCTGGCTCACCGCGACCCTCTATAGGATTAAGCGGTTACAGATGATGGATGGATGGATGGATGGATGGAATTTTAAGTGTATACCCTGAAAATTGGTTTAGCCATGGATATTGTAAAATATTTTTTTCTAGTGAAAAGTATAAGCGTCAGTTAGGCCTATATTGAAAATGCGTTTCAAATTCCAGTCTAACAGAATAGTAATTGAGGGGTTTAGTTTGATACAATCTCTGAGTTGTGATACATATTTTATTTAAAAACACCAAAATATAAAACATGGAAATGTGGGTGGGAGGAAATGTTCTTTTATTTTTTTAAATTTCAAAAATGGTTTTTAGCTTCAATTTGAGGCATTGATCACCCCTCTACCACAGATACTTTAGAAGCAATGTTGGATCCAGCCTCATACCAGCTCAGGGTAATGTAACTGGGACCCCTATATCCATTTAAAAATAGATGAATACAATAAAAAACACCTCCTCTAAATTGTTCCACCGGAATGACCCAATGACATCTCCCAGTAGAATTCTGACAAGGGGCTGGCTTTGTAGAGGAACCTGGCTGGTAAGTAATAGCTATAATTTTGTGCAATTTTCTTTCACACAGATCCCAAAGAGAGCCATGCAATGCCTAAATCTGAAGCACAGGAGGGTCCAAGGATAGAAGCAGTTTACACACTACAGGAGTCCTTTGACCAGGAGTGGTGTTCAAGTCTAAAGCAGGTTACAGAGCTGACATGTGTTAAAGATGAAGAGGTCCCTCGACTGGAATGTGTTCCTATTAAAGAGGAATTCTTAGAACAGGAATGTGTCCCCATCGCAGAGGAAGTTCCTACTGAAAATAATGTCTGTACACTTGAGGAGAACAACCAGCTGGGATCCAGCCTGTGTGATGATTGTCCACCTGAATGTGAACTGGGATTTAGAGGTAATTATACAAAACAAGAAACATTGAGCTGACTATTAATCTTGCAAAAACTGGTAACTAAACTCCTGAAGTGTTAGATGTAAGCTAGGGAGGCTGCCCAACAACTTGCAACATAACTATCCTTGCTGCTGTGACCCTGCTAGATGTGCACCCACTATCTTGCCTGTTTCGAATGCTTTTAGATCTTTGCCTTTCCCTGTTTCTGGTAGACTGTTTGCAGTTGTGCTGCTCCCACAGCTTTATAGTGGTGCTGGGATCACATGTCTCATCACTGGGTGATGCCAAATCCAGTCGGGTCGCTAAGTGTCACCAGAAGAAACATTTCAATACAGTATTTGCATATAAATCAGTAACTGATAAAGTGAGTGATATTAACCGGAGTGTGTTAATAATCAAAGTGATAGTCTCAAGTATTTGTCCTCATTGACACCCATTATATTCCGCATGGCAAATTTCAATGTGATGGTAATAAAAGGAGGCTGATATTAAGAACATAAGAAAGTTTACAAACGAGAGGAGGCCATTCGGCCCATCTTGCTCGTTTGGTTGTTAGTTGCTTATTGATCCCAGAATCTCATCAAGCAGCTTCTTGAAGGATCCCAGGGTGTCAGCTTCAACAACATTACTGGGGAGTTGGTTCCAGACCCTCACTATTCTCTGTGTAAAAAAGTGCCTCCTATTTTCTGTTCTGAATGCCCCTTTATATAATCTCCATTTGTGACCCCTGGTTTCTTTTTTCAGGTTGAAAAAATCCCTTGGGTCGACATTGTCAATACCTTTTAGAATTTTGAGTGCTTGAATCAGATCACCGCGTAGTCTTCTTTGTTCAAGACTGAATAGATTCTTTAAGCCTGTCTGCATACGACATGCCTTTTAAACCTGGAATAATTCTGGTCACTCTTTCTAGAGTGGCAATATCCTTTTTGTAACGAGGTGACCAGAACTGAACACAATGTTCTAGATGAGGTCTTACTAATGCATTGTAAAGTTTTAACATTACTTCCCTTGATTTAAATTCAACACTTCTCACAATATATCCGAGCATCTTGTTGGCCTTTTTTATAGCTTCCCCACATTGTCTAGATGAAGACATTTCTGAGTCAACATAAACTCCTAGGTCCTTTTCATAGATTCCTTCTTCAATTTCACTATCTCCCATATGATATTTATAATGCACATTTTTGTTGCCCGCATGCAATACTTTACTCTTTTCTCTATTAAATGTCATTTGCCATGTGTCTGCCCAGTTGTGAATGCTGTCTAGATCATTTTGAATGACCTTTGCTGCTGCAACAGTGTTTGCCACTCCTATTTTTGTGTCATCTGCAAATTTAACAGGTTTGCTTACTATACCAGAATCTAAATCATTAATGTAGATTAGGAATAGCAAAGGACCTAATACTGATCCCTGTGGTACACCACTGGTTACCTCGCTCCATTTTGAGGTTTCTCCTCTAATCAGTACTTTCTGTTTTCTACATGTTAACCACTCCCTAATCTATGTGCATGCATTTCCTTGAATCCCTACTGCGTTCAGTTTGAGAATTAATCTTTTATGCGGGACTTTGTCAAAAGCTTTCTGGAAATCTAAATAGACCATGTCGTATGCTTTGCAGTTATCCATTTTCAATGTTGCATCCTCAAAAAAGTCAAGTAGGTTAGTTAGACACGATCTCCCTTTCCTAAAACCATGCTGACTGTCTCCCAGGATATTGTTACCATATAGGTAATTTTCCATTTTGGATCTTATTATAGTTTCCATGAGTTTACATATAATAGAAGTCAGGCTTATTGGTCTGCAGTTACCTAGTTCAGTTTTGTCTCCCTTTTTGTGGATCGGTATTACGTTTGCAATTCTCCAGTCTGTCGATGTAATGGGTGCCGAGTGGCTGTAGGGTGTTGGGTGCAAGAAGCAGGCAGAAGCAGGTAGGTCCAGTTGCAAACAGTGGTACCTCTATTGATTTATTTTATGAAGTAACTGAATACCTGCAGCCTTTTATTGCATTGGCCTTCAGGTAACCCCGCCCCTCTGACTAACCCATTGTAAGAGGCAGGTCATTCTAACCCCACAGTGGTCTTAATACAACCAATAAACCAGATTATTTATTTCTTAGCAGATGCCCTTATTAACCTACTGATGTTACATATAAACCATTATTTATACACACACACACACACAAATATATACACACATTTTAAGAGTATAATTTTATTTACTTTATATTAGGCTGCTTACAACCTAATTGAGAATTTGTCTCCTCTCCTGTTCTTGGCTAATGCTGGCACCTAGGAAGTTTTTAAAAATTGACCTTAACAAGATGGCGCCCTTTACAGCACAACACACTGGCCACACTTGGGTTCGATGCAGGCGCACACACACACACACACACACACACACACACACACACACACGGTAAGTTTCCTAACTTTCAGTTGTCAAAAAAACATTATTAATATAACACAACCATAATATAAGCACTATAATCTGCAATCACTGTTTATTTTTGATAGGGATATATTTATCCAGGTAGTTAGTTAATTTGTTTTATTTTAAAACTACCGGTGCAATATTGTCTTTACGCGCCGGCATTGTCTGCATAATATCCTCAGGGAAATGTGCACCCTGAGGATACGCTGCTCCACAGCCAACAGCTTCGTTTCTCTTTTAAACTAACCTGAGGCGTTTTTTCTTTTTACAGGAAGCACCTCGCCACCCGGATCCTCGATTCAGAACACAGGTAAGAAATTACACTTTGGTTATTACTTAATGTCAGAAAAATAAACGATGTCCGTGCCATTTTAACAAGGAAAGGAATGCAGATCCTTCACACACCCCGCTCGTTAAACTTTCTCAGGTTCTTAATTATCACGAGAAAGGAAGTCGGCTGTCACATTCTGTGACTAATTTGAATTTTAGGTGTATACCCTGAAAATGCATCATTGGTTTAGCCATGGAAATTTTAAAATATATATATTTTTTAATGAAAAGTATAAGCGTCAGTTAGGCCTATATTGAAACTGCGTTTCAAATTCCAGTCTAACAGATTAATAATTGAGGGGTTTAGTTTGATACAATCCCTGATTCAAGGCAAATAACACAATAAATATTTTTGTAATAAATATTTTATTTGATAACACAAAAATATAAAACATGGTAATGTGGCTGGAGTGAGATTTTACTTTTTGTATTTCAAAAATGTATTCCAGCATCAATTTGAGGCATTGATCACCTCTCTACCACAGATACTTTAGAAGCAATGTTGGATCCAGCCTCATACCCATCTCAGGGTAATGTAACTGGGACCCCTATATCCATTTAAAAATAAATAAATAAAAAAACACCTCATCTAAATTGTTCCACTGGAATGATCCAGTGACATCGCTCAGTAGAATTCTGACAAGGGTCTGGCTTTGTAGAGGAACCTGGCTAATAAGTAAGAGTTATAATGTTGTACAATTTTCTTCCATACAGATCCCAAAGAGAGCCATGCTGTCCCTGAATCTGAAGCACAGGAGGGGCCAAGGATAAAAGCAGTTTACACACTACAGGAGTCATTTAACCAGGAGTGGTGTTCAAGTCTAAAGCAGGTTACAGAGCTGACATGTGTTAAAGATGAAGAGGTCCCTCAACTGGAATGTGTTCCTATTAAAAAGGAATTCATAGAACAGGAATGTGTCCCCATCGCAGAGGAAGTTCCTACTGAAAATAATGTCTGTACACTTGAGGAGAACAACCAGCTGGGATCCAGCCTATGTGATGATTGTCCACCTGAATGTGAACTGGGATTTAGAGGTAATTATACAAAACAAGAAACATTGAGCTGCCATTAATCTTGCAGAAACTGGTTACTAAACTCCTGAAGTGTTAGATGTAAGCTAGGGAGGCTGCCCAACCACTTGCAATATAACTATCCTTGCTGCTGTGACCCTGCTAGATGTGCACCCACTATCATGCCTGTTCTGAATGCAGTTAGATCTTTGCCTTTCCCTGTTTCTGGTAGACTGTTTGCAGTTGTGCTGCTCCCACAGCTTTATAGTGGTGCTGGGATCACATGTCTCATCACTGGGTGATGCCAAATCCAGTCAGGTTGCTAAGTGTCACCAGAAGAAACATTTCAACACAGCACTTGCATATAAATCAGTGACTGGTAGATGTGAGTGATATTAACCGGAGTGTGTTAATAATCAAAGTGATATTCTCAGCATTTGTCTTTATTGACACCCATTATATTCCGCATGGCACATGTCAATGTGATGGGAATAAAAGGAGGCTGGGATGATCAAGGTGCCGTTGCCTGTAGGGTGTTGGGCGCAAGAAGCAGGCAGAAGCCGGCAGGTCCAGTTGCAACTGGTGGTATTTCTATTGATTTATTTTATGAAATAACTGAATACCTTGCATTGGCCTTCAGGTTACCCCACCCCTCTGACTAACCCATTGTAAGAGGCAGGTCATTATAACCCAACCCTGAGGATACGCTGCTCCACAGCCAACAGCTTCGTTTCTCTTTTAAACTAACCTGAGGCGTTTTTTCTTTTTACAGGAAGCACCTCGCCACCCGGATCCTCGATTCAGAACACAGGTAAGAAATGACACTTTGGTTATGATTTACAATAAAACGATGTCTGTGCCGTTTTTAACAAGGGAAGGAATGCAGATCCTTCACACGCACCCCCCTCCTGAAACTTTCTTGGGTTTTTCATGAAGAAGAGAAAGAAAGTCGGCCGTCACATTCTGTGCTCCAGCTCTGTATTTGATGGTAAGGCTAGATACCAACGCGTAATACATGCATTGGTGTCCTTCATCCTATCAAGCCATTGCAATGCTCGGTGATCCGACTCAAAGACAAAGTCACGTCCAAGAAGATAATATCTCAGTGTCCAAGGCCCACTTAACAGCTAGACATTATTTTTCAACAGTCGAATATCTTGTGTGGTCTACCTAATGTAGACCACAGGACGCCGATCATCTGGCGTCCCTTCCAACAACACATCTCCCAGTCCAACCTGCACAACAAAGTCCGGGCTCTGAAGCACTGGCCCATTACAAAGAGCCTCTTTCAGGTCCTTAAAAGCTGCATCACAGGTGTGGAAGAATAAACACTTCAGTCTAAATTTAGATCCAAAGTTCTTCAGTGCACTTTATTAACATTCCAGCAATTGCAGGGAGAGACAATCAGAAGGCAACCGAATATAAGTTCTTCAACCCATGAGTTCTCTGCTCGCAGGCAGAAACAAAGCGTTTATATAGCTAAACAGGCATGATTCTACATAAGGCAGTAACCAATCAAGTCTTTACAAGTATTCTACTTGTAACAATCACATGTTAATAAGCTTTTTATAGTAATCTTGTATTTCTATCAACAGTGGCTAGTACTTTGCATTATGTAAAAAAAGTGAAGATGCAAGCAAAATGTTTATCTAGTTTCTTAGCAACTTGCAGTTACAGATAGTGACAGCTAGAACATTCTGAAGAAATAAAAGACCTATTGTACTCATTCCCCAACTTTATATCATGTATACAATTTTTTTAGACACAAGTCTATGTCTAACATTGTTCACTTCCACACAGTCTTCAGTCCATTTGACTTTATTAGTCCCTGCTTTGCGAGTCAAAGCTGTCAACTCCGCTGCAAGGGTGGAAAACCCAGGAATAAATCTCCTATACCACCCGACTAACCCCAAGAAAGAACGTCGTCAGGGGGTGGACATTACAGGATACTATCCAGATGACAGTGAACTTGACTTTTAGCCAAGGCACATTTCTTGGGATTGATGGTCAACCCAGCATGGTGAATTTTTTTAAACAGTGATCGCAGATGTTGTAGGTGATCCTGCCACGTACGACTGTAAATGACGATGTCATCGAGATATGCAGCTGCGTACCCCTCAGTACCTTGGAGAACTTGGTCCGTTAGCCGCTGGAACGTTGCTGGCGCGCCATGGAGTCCGAAAGGCGTTACTGTAAACTGAAAATGCCCAAAGGAGGGTATGAAACCCTGTGTATTCTCTTGATTCCAGGGTTAAGGGAACTTGCCAGTATCCCTTACTTTAATCAAGAGTGGATAGAATCTTGGTTTTCCAGAATCTCTCAATCATTGAATCTATACGGGGCATAGGATATGGTCAAACTTGGAAATTCCATTGAACTTTTTAAAATCAATGTAGAATCTCATGTTCCCATCCTTTTTAGGCACTAAGACAATGGGGCTACTCCATTCGCTGATGGAGCTGTAGGGACTATTGTAGGCAGTTAATATTCTTAAAACAATAACCGCTCTCTATTATAATGTATAAACCTGTTTCCAATATCGCTCTCTGAACACGATGGCGGATTTACACGTTACAACAAGCCAAAAATAGACCACATTCCAGACTGTTCAAAGTTCATAAATTGTGTTTGTTCGACATGAATGAATGACTCAATACTGGTTCTTAGAAATGTGGTATTTATTATTATTATTTATTTCTTAGCAGACGCCCTTATCCAGGGCGACTTACAATTGTTACAAGATATCACATTATTTTTACATACAATTCCCCATTTATACAGTTGGGTTTTTACTGGAGCAACCTAGGTAAAGTTCCTTGCTCAAGGGTACAGCAGCAGTGTCCCCCCACCTGGGATTGAACCCACGACTCTCCGGTCAGGAGTCCCGAGCCCTAACCACTACTCCACACTACAGCCCTAAGCATGCAGCAAAATAAGTTTGAAAATCACACAAAACAGTTACACAATATCACATTAAAAGCATTACAATGAGAACTAAGGTTTTAAACAGCAATTTTCTCTTCCCACCCCTCTCTCAACAGATCGAGGATGCCGCGAGGCTGTCGGCCGTACAAGAGCTCGAAGGGGGAGAACCCTGTCGAACTCTGCGGCACCTCTCTCACTGCAAAAAGGAGGTAGGGGAGAAGCGATGCCCAATGTTTTTGCTCTTGCGTTACAAAACGTCTCAGCATCTGCTTCAAGGTCTGATTAAATCGCTCCACCAAACCGTCTGTCAGATCCGAGGTGCCCCGCAAAAGGGATATCAGGCACCAGCCTCGTGACCTCGAGCAGACAAGACGGGGGAACCATCAGTTGTGTTACAGGCTGTCCTGTGCCTGTCGCAAGGTTTACCCTATATAATAATAGAATAATAGCCCCTTGATGATGAAGTGCGGATATACTAGCGCCCCACATCTCCAAGCACGGGTACGTGGAGCCATTTTCAAAGCCCCTAGAACTAAAATCACACACATCAACTCTCGCCAGCCAGGTAAGTGCTAAAATAAACCTAACATTACATTATATCTGAACGGATTCCTTTTTCAGATGCCATGATTTGTCACCTTAAACCCTGTTAGCGTTCACTTATTTTCTCTCTTATTTGTTATTTATTTGCAGGTACGCACTCCCTCCCGGATCAGACCCAGGCAAGCATCCCCGCTGGTAAGTACATTAGCATTTTTCTACGTTTCCTTTACGGCATTGGCTAAGGACAGCAAGTTCCTTAATTAAATTGTTTCTGTTGCTCTGGGGTTTTGAGACTGGTGAGAAATACGAAGTAGCTTCCCCACTTTGCTGTGACGTATTAGACAGGAAGTTAGTTCCATGATCAGTATCTCCTTGGGGATCCCTACTCTCTAATCTGCACTAGTTCCTTGGCTATCGCAGCTGCACTAGTGGACCTCAATGGAACTGCCTCCGGGTATCGCGTTGCATAATCCACCACCACTAATATATGCGTATACCTGGAATCAGAAGGTAGCAAAGGGCCCACTATGTCCATTGCAATGTATTTCAAAGGGAGTGGAAAATAATGGGCAGTGGGACCAAAGGGATGGGGCGACAGTCTGGGCATGTGGCTACATATTTCGACACTTCATTATGAAGCCTTACCCAAGAAAATTGAGCCAATATACGTTCCCTTGTTTTGTCAGCTCCTAGGTGCCCCTGCAAAAGGGATATCAGGCACCAGCCTCATGACCTTGAGCTGACAAGACGGGGGAACCATCAGTTGTGTTACAGGCTGTCTTGTGCCCGTGGCAAGGTTTACCCGATATAATAATTGCCCATTGATGATGAAGTGCGAATATACTTGCGCCCCAGCGCCTTCAACATCCTTACCTTCAATAGACTGGACCTGTTCCCGAGCGTGCACCAGTGTGGGGTCGTTGCTTTGGCCCCACACTAGGTCCGCGCTTGAGGCCCTCATGTCTGGTATATTGAGAGGGACTGGAGTAGCCTCTGCCCTGGATGGCCCAGTAACCTCGCCCTCTCGGTCCGACTGCGTACCAACTCCCTTTGATTGGTGTTTGTTACCATCAGAGCATTCTCCCACCAGACCCCAGCCTCGTCTCATTGGTGCTCCCTCCCACTTGTCAGTCCATCTCACTTTCTTTGTTTTTCTCGGGCGAAAAGTGGGGGAAAACATTTCAGTTATAAAGGGGAAAATCTCACCATTTCGATTCATCTCTCTCTTTTTCTTTTTCTGCCATGTTTAGTGTGGCTGGGGCTGCCATTAATTCAGCAATTGCTTATAGTTTGGCCAGTCCCCTGCACCTGGTGGTAGTTGTAAATTAGAGCCAGGTGCAGGGTATTTAAGAGAGGCAGTCAGTCTGCTCGGGGCTGCTGAGTAGAAGGAGACAGGTGGTGTGTTCTGTGTCCGAGCAGTCGGAAAAGTAGGTGGTGTGGTACAACGGTGCAGTTCCTCTTGTTTATGCCAGGTAAACGGCTTAGCCGTCCTGCAAGCTAGTCAGGGATCTGCATACTGTTTAGTCAGCGCTCCGAAGGAGCTAGGTGTTTGTTTTGTTTATTTTGTTTTGTGTTTATTAAAAATCGTCAGCGCTGGAAAACTTCATTTTTGTGTCCTGGGTCTGTTTTTAAAGGGGCAACGAACTGTGAGTGAGTTGCAGTCTGTTACAATACATACATACACACATTTAAGAGGATACGCTGCTCCATAGCCAACACCTACATTTTTTTTTTTTTTTTTTTAAATAACCTGATGCATTTTTTCTTTTTACAGGAAGAACCTCGCCACCCGGATCCTCGATTCAGAACACAGGTAAGAAATGACACTTTGGTTATGATTTACATTGTCAAAAAATAAATAAACGTTATCTGTGCCATTTAAACAAGGGAAGGAGTGTGGATCCTTCACAAGGAGGTTTGACTGTATTCTCATCAGGGTTCACTCTAGGAGTTGGTCATGGTTATGAGGGGAAGCCCTGCAGAAGAGTGAATGTGTAAGAATGCTGTACAATAACTTTGGTCTCATCTTTTTTTTTTTCTCTAGCTGCTAAAGGGAATCAGACAGGAAGGCCTCCATTTTTCTGTGCTGATTGTGGGAAGAGATGCACGTGTTTAGCAAAGCTTAAAATCCACCAGCGCATGCACACAGGAGAGAAACCTCATCCCTGCTCTGAGTGTGGGAAGAGATTCACAGAGTTAGGAAATCTTAAAGTCCACCAGCGCATTCACACAGGAGAGAAACCTTATCAGTGCACAGAGTGCGGGAGGCGTTTCACAAAGTTAGGAAATCTTCAATCACACCTGCGCATTCACACAGGAGAGAAACCTTATCAATGCACAGAGTGTGGGAGGAGTTTCACAATGTTACAAAATCTTAAAAGACATCAGCGCTTTCACACAGGAGAGAAACCTTATCACTGCACTGAGTGTGGGAGGAGTTCCAGTAATTTATCAGACTTTAAAAAACACATGCGCATTCACACAGGAGAGAAGCCTTATCGCTGTGCTGAATGTGGAAAGAGTTACACATATTTAAATTCCTTGAAAACCCACCAGCAGACTCACAAAAAGAGAAATCTTCTCAATGTAGTGAATGTATGAGGAGTTTTAGTCACTTCTTAAACCTTAAAAGACACCATAAAACTCACATGTGACCTGGAGAAATGTTCGTTCTGTCAGGTTGTTCACTATAATAGGGTTTGGCAATTTGCTGTATCAGAATAATAAAGAAATGCCAAAATTGAATTGAACATCTTTATATAGTATAAGTTCTTTCAAGACAACTTGACATTGATCAACATTAAAACTGTATATTTAAAAGAAAACAGTAAAGAAATGAAAAAAGTACACTTCCATGCTGAATACAGTAATTCCGTGACCTTTCTCTTGACAAGCATATCCAGCATAGTTTGCTTCATATTGTTCGTGCTTTTCTCAATGCACGCGGTTTCAGTCTTGTTACCGCCTCACGCCTGTTGCCATAGTTGCAGTTTGTATGAAGATGGCAACGGTTGCATACGTCACACATGATTCGCACTGCAATAGGTTATCTATGAATCAGCCTTATCTTCGAATTAGCCTACCAAGGTGTGGGAGGGTGCGGGTATTCACTGACACGGGAGACAGAAATGGTATTTGATAACACCACACAGGTGCTCGGTTTTATTATTTTTCTTTTGTTCTCTGGTGCACTGATTTCTTTGAGCCCATAGAGGGCGCTTGTGGTCCGTGGTCTGGCTACCAGCTATGGTATCCAGAACCAACGGAGAATACCACGGCAGGGTACTCAGGTACAGTCCGGCACTCGCAGGTGCTCACAAATTATAAAAAACGAAAAGGCAAACAGAAACAGGGAAAATAAAACACAGTAAGGAAAACTACAAAATAAATGTGCTGCACTTCGCAGCGTGAATCTCCCCAGTCGCCGCTACCCGTACGACCCGGGACTCCGTCCTACACTCTGCTGTCTCCAACTCACACACGTTACTGGGGCTGCCCAACGATCCCCCACTTTTCCCTTTCTTTCTTTAAAAGTATTTTCTTTGATTTTTTTCTTTTTCTTGTGTTAGCCTCCCGTCCCTCAGTATTCAAAACGAGACCGCTGTTCTCGCAGTTCCAGTTTAAAGGGGCGGATCTGAGGAAACAACAGAGTGTTACTTTATAGGTTAACAATCCCATTAAAGTCCGCCTCCCAGCCACTCAGAGAGGGGAAAAGCACACACACCCTCTTTCCCACCTCTCCGTGTCACCGCCATGACTGGCAGGCAGAACCCATGGGACTCTTCCTGCAGCATCGTGCATGCGTCAGACGGCCAGTCCAGGTCTCTCCCTGTTACACAAGATCTTTGTTTTCACTGAGAGAATAACACATTCACAATGTCAGAAATTGCCGATTGAGTGTAACATATATATTTGTGTGTGTGTGTGTATTAATCAAACATCTCTCTCATATATACTCATATACTTGTATTGTATTTGGTAGCAAGGACCCTGTGAACTCCAGTTCACCTCATTTTCAGGGAAAGGATGGGTGGAAGATAGTAAACCATGAGCTCACATGCCATTCATTTTGAAAAGGGAGTCACCGCTACCTTCTGAAATACATTATTCACACAAAGATAACAGCTGTCTAAACAGAGCAAATAATTAGATTTAATTGGGTCTTCTGGCATAAGAAGCAAAGCAAAAACTATAAAAAAAACGAGATAAAATCCTAGTCAAGCATCACTCGACTTACCAACTACAAGTTGTGTGGTCCATGCTCTGAGGATCTCTGAGGAAGCTGGTTGCTGTTTGGTCGTATTCAGAAGCCTTTGCCTTTGAAGACAGTTCTTGTTTTTACGTTGTATTCTTCAACTACACTTCCAT
This sequence comes from Acipenser ruthenus, assembly GCF_902713425.1. Lineage (NCBI taxonomy): Eukaryota > Metazoa > Chordata > Actinopteri > Acipenseriformes > Acipenseridae > Acipenser > Acipenser ruthenus. The sequence continues at coordinate 393,780 of NC_081246.1, forward strand.
ATAGTGGAACATAAGAATAATTTTGAATGTATATCTCATTTATATTGATGCTTTGCTACATAAATTATATTTTAGCTTTGGAGAGTGATACATTGAATGTTTTAGGATTCAGCTTTTTGCATGGCTAGCCTAAGGGTTAAGCATATGATGACCATACCTGTATAACTGTATTGAAGTATTAATGCTATTAAACCTGTAAAGGCACTGGAAACGCCCAGACTGCCTATTGCTTGGCATTTGCTGTGGCCTGCAACCACCCAATCCATTTTTAAGCATTTAATAAACTAAAAGGAGCACTATTACTGCTCTGATTCATTAAAACTTCTAATTAAACGAGTCTGTGTGATTTCCTTGATTATTAAAAAGTTGTCTGGACATATTGTAAGGCTAGCGCACGAGCAATCCACTTGCAGGAGTTTAAAATATCTCTGTCCTCCTTAAACGTCTCCCCTGAGTTTAAGAGTGTGCTCAGAACGTGTTGGGAACTACAAATTAAAAGTGAAATGGTGCTCTTGGCTGATTAACTTCTGCTGCACCAATACAATGAACAGGTAAACTATCCGTGCTGTATAGAGAGTCGAGAGGCAGTTCTTGCTGATAACTTGATGCGACGAACTACAGTTCCTCTCAAAGTCACTTACTGCATTTAAAAGAATAATAATAACAAATTATATATATAATTATATAATCTCATGTTATAAATTATTTAAAGCGTCATACAGTTACCAATTATTACAAGTTTCCTAAATAAATAAATAAATAAATAAATAAATAAATGTTTAATGAGCAAATTATTATTCTTATGTGGAACACAAAGGAAATTACATCAAGCTGGTCCATTGTAATTGACACTATATATATATATATATATATATATATATATATATATATTAATGTAAATGATCCTATATGTACAGAATTAAGTTTAAAAGTGAACTACAATAAAATGTATATATATATATATATATATATATATATATATATATATATATATATATATATATATTTTAATTCATTAAGAGTAATGCTACCAAAGCAATGCATAACAGACATTCATCTCTGTAATTATCAACTGTAAACAATTCCTCTGGGATCAAGAGGCTACATCTACCAAATTACATGGAAGTTAATAACACAAGCAAGTGGTCCAAACTCTCAAATTCCATGTTGCAAGTCAGTTGCTGTTGTGGGGTACATGGGTCACCAATGGCGCTGGAACTC